>NW_027138860.1:0-32253 GCF_035084215.1 Heptranchias perlo | reverse complement strand
TAGGGGCACAGACGGAGGGCACACAGACGGAGGGAGGGGCACACAGACGGAGGGAGGGGCACACAGACGGAGGGAGGGGCACACAGACGGAGGGAGGGGCACACAGACGGAGGGAGGGGCACACAGACGGAGGGAGGGGCACACAGACGGAGGGAGGGGCACACAGACGGAGGGAGGGGCACACAGACGGAGGGAGGGGCACACAGACGGAGGGAGGGGCACACAGACGGAGGGAGGGGCACACAGACGGAGGGAGGGGCACACAGACGGAGGGAGGGGCACACAGACGGAGGGAGGGGCACACAGACGGAGGGAGGGGCACACAGACGGAGGGAGGGGCACACAGACGGAGGGAGGGGCACACAGACGGAGGGAGGGGCACACAGACGGAGGGAGGGGCACACAGACGGAGGGAGGGGCACACAGACGGAGGGAGGGGCACACAGACGGAGGGAGGGGCACACAGACGGAGGGAGGGGCACACAGACGGAGGGAGGGGCACACAGACGGAGGGAGGGGCACACAGACGGAGGGAGGGGCACACAGACGGAGGGAGGGGCACACAGACGGAGGGAGGGGCACACAGACGGAGGGAGGGGCACACAGACGGAGGGAGGGGCACACAGACGGAGGGAGGGGCACACAGACGGAGGGAGGGGCACACAGACGGAGGGAGGGGCACACAGACGGAGGGAGGGGCACACAGACGGAGGGAGGGGCACACAGACGGAGGGAGGGGCACACAGACGGAGGGAGGGGCACACAGACGGAGGGAGGGGCACACAGACGGAGGGAGGGGCACACAGACGGAGGGAGGGGCACACAGACGGAGGGAGGGGCACACAGACGGAGGGAGGGGCACACAGACGGAGGGAGGGGCACACAGACGGAGGGAGGGGCACACAGACGGAGGGAGGGGCACACAGACGGAGGGAGGGGCACACAGACGGAGGGAGGGGCACACAGACGGAGGGAGGGGCACACAGACGGAGGGAGGGGCACACAGACGGAGGGAGGGGCACACAGACGGAGGGAGGGGCACACAGACGGAGGGAGGGGCACACAGACGGAGGGAGGGGCACACAGACGGAGGGAGGGGCACACAGACGGAGGGAGGGGCACACAGACGGAGGGAGGGGCACACAGACGGAGGGAGGGGCACACAGACGGAGGGAGGGGCACACAGACGGAGGGAGGGGCACACAGACGGAGGGAGGGGCACACAGACGGAGGGAGGGGCACACAGACGGAGGGAGGGGCACACAGACGGAGGGAGGGGCACACAGACGGAGGGAGGGGCACACAGACGGAGGGAGGGGCACACAGACGGAGGGAGGGGCACACAGACGGAGGGAGGGGCACACAGACGGAGGGAGGGGCACACAGACGGAGGGAGGGGCACACAGACGGAGGGAGGGGCACACAGACGGAGGGAGGGGCACACAGACGGAGGGAGGGGCACACAGACGGAGGGAGGGGCACACAGACGGAGGGAGGGGCACACAGACGGAGGGAGGGGCACACAGACGGAGGGAGGGGCACACAGACGGAGGGAGGGGCACACAGACGGAGGGAGGGGCACACAGACGGAGGGAGGGGCACACAGACGGAGGGAGGGGCACACAGACGGAGGGAGGGGCACACAGACGGAGGGAGGGGCACACAGACGGAGGGAGGGGCACACAGACGGAGGGAGGGGCACACAGACGGAGGGAGGGGCACACAGACGGAGGGAGGGGCACACAGACGGAGGGAGGGGCACACAGACGGAGGGAGGGGCACACAGACGGAGGGAGGGGCACACAGACGGAGGGAGGGGCACACAGACGGAGGGAGGGGCACACAGACGGAGGGAGGGGCACACAGACGGAGGGAGGGGCACACAGACGGAGGGAGGGGCACACAGACGGAGGGAGGGGCACACAGACGGAGGGAGGGGCACACAGACGGAGGGAGGGGCACACAGACGGAGGGAGGGGCACACAGACGGAGGGAGGGGCACACAGACGGAGGGAGGGGCACACAGACGGAGGGAGGGGCACACAGACGGAGGGAGGGGCACACAGACGGAGGGAGGGGCACACAGACGGAGGGAGGGGCACACAGACGGAGGGAGGGGCACACAGACGGAGGGAGGGGCACACAGACGGAGGGAGGGGCACACAGACGGAGGGAGGGGCACACAGACGGAGGGAGGGACACACAGACGGAGGGAGGGGACACACAGACGGAGGGAGGGACACACAGACGGAGGGAGGGACACACAGACGGAGGGAGGGACACACAGACGGAGGGAGGGACACACAGACGGAGGGAGGGACACACAGACGGAGGGAGGGACACACAGACGGAGGGAGGGGACACACAGACGGAGGGAGGGACACACAGACGGAGGGAGGGACACACAGACGGAGGGAGGGACACACAGACGGAGGGAGGGACACACAGACGGAGGGAGGGACACACAGACGGAGGGAGGGACACACAGACGGAGGGAGGGACACACAGACGGAGGGAGGGACACACAGACGGAGGGAGGGACACACAGACGGAGGGAGGGACACACAGACGGAGGGAGGGACACACAGACGGAGGGAGGGACACACAGACGGAGGGAGGGACACACAGACGGAGGGAGGGACACACAGACGGAGGGAGGGACACACAGACGGAGGGAGGGACACACAGACGGAGGGAGGGACACACAGACGGAGGGAGGGACACACAGACGGAGGGAGGGACACACAGACGGAGGGAGGGACACACAGACGGAGGGAGGGACACACAGACGGAGGGAGGGACACACAGACGGAGGGAGGGACACACAGACGGAGGGAGGGACACACAGACGGAGGGAGGGACACACAGACGGAGGGAGGGACACACAGACGGAGGGAGGGACACACAGACGGAGGGAGGGACACACAGACGGAGGGAGGGACACACAGACGGAGGGAGGGACACACAGACGGAGGGAGGGACACACAGACGGAGGGAGGGACACACAGACGGAGGGAGGGACACACAGACGGAGGGAGGGACACACAGACGGAGGGAGGGACACACAGACGGAGGGAGGGACACACAGACGGAGGGAGGGACACACAGACGGAGGGAGGGACACACAGACGGAGGGAGGGACACACAGACGGAGGGAGGGACACACAGACGGAGGGAGGGACACACAGACGGAGGGAGGGACACACAGACGGAGGGAGGGACACACAGACGGAGGGAGGGACACACAGACGGAGGGAGGGACACACAGACGGAGGGAGGGACACACAGACGGAGGGAGGGACACACAGACGGAGGGAGGGACACACAGACGGAGGGAGGGACACACAGACGGAGGGAGGGACACACAGACGGAGGGAGGGACACACAGACGGAGGGAGGGACACACAGACGGAGGGAGGGACACACAGACGGAGGGAGGGACACACAGACGGAGGGAGGGACACACAGACGGAGGGAGGGACACACAGACGGAGGGAGGGACACACAGACGGAGGGAGGGACACACAGACGGAGGGAGGGACACACAGACGGAGGGAGGGACACACAGACGGAGGGAGGGACACACAGACGGAGGGAGGGACACACAGACGGAGGGAGGGACACACAGACGGAGGGAGGGACACACAGACGGAGGGAGGGACACACAGACGGAGGGAGGGACACACAGACGGAGGGAGGGACACACAGACGGAGGGAGGGACACACAGACGGAGGGAGGGACACACAGACGGAGGGAGGGACACACAGACGGAGGGAGGGACACACAGACGGAGGGAGGGACACACAGACGGAGGGAGGGACACACAGACGGAGGGAGGGACACACAGACGGAGGGAGGGACACACAGACGGAGGGAGGGACACACAGACGGAGGGAGGGACACACAGACGGAGGGAGGGACACACAGACGGAGGGAGGGACACACAGACGGAGGGAGGGACACACAGACGGAGGGAGGGACACACAGACGGAGGGAGGGACACACAGACGGAGGGAGGGACACACAGACGGAGGGAGGGACACACAGACGGAGGGAGGGACACACAGACGGAGGGAGGGACACACAGACGGAGGGAGGGACACACAGACGGAGGGAGGGACACACAGACGGAGGGAGGGACACACAGACGGAGGGAGGGACACACAGACGGAGGGAGGGACACACAGACGGAGGGAGGGACACACAGACGGAGGGAGGGACACACAGACGGAGGGAGGGACACACAGACGGAGGGAGGGACACACAGACGGAGGGAGGGACACACAGACGGAGGGAGGGACACACAGACGGAGGGAGGGACACACAGACGGAGGGAGGGACACACAGACGGAGGGAGGGACACACAGACGGAGGGAGGGACACACAGACGGAGGGAGGGACACACAGACGGAGGGAGGGACACACAGACGGAGGGAGGGACACACAGACGGAGGGAGGGACACACAGACGGAGGGAGGGACACACAGACGGAGGGAGGGACACACAGACGGAGGGAGGGACACACAGACGGAGGGAGGGACACACAGACGGAGGGAGGGACACACAGACGGAGGGAGGGACACACAGACGGAGGGAGGGACACACAGACGGAGGGAGGGACACACAGACGGAGGGAGGGACACACAGACGGAGGGAGGGACACACAGACGGAGGGAGGGACACACAGACGGAGGGAGGGACACACAGACGGAGGGAGGGACACACAGACGGAGGGAGGGACACACAGACGGAGGGAGGGACACACAGACGGAGGGAGGGACACACAGACGGAGGGAGGGACACACAGACGGAGGGAGGGACACACAGACGGAGGGAGGGACACACAGACGGAGGGAGGGACACACAGACGGAGGGAGGGACACACAGACGGAGGGAGGGACACACAGACGGAGGGAGGGACACACAGACGGAGGGAGGGACACACAGACGGAGGGAGGGACACACAGACGGAGGGAGGGACACACAGACGGAGGGAGGGACACACAGACGGAGGGAGGGACACACAGACGGAGGGAGGGACACACAGACGGAGGGAGGGACACACAGACGGAGGGAGGGACACACAGACGGAGGGAGGGACACACAGACGGAGGGAGGGACACACAGACGGAGGGAGGGACACACAGACGGAGGGAGGGACACACAGACGGAGGGAGGGACACACAGACGGAGGGAGGGACACACAGACGGAGGGAGGGACACACAGACGGAGGGAGGGACACACAGACGGAGGGAGGGACACACAGACGGAGGGAGGGACACACAGACGGAGGGAGGGACACACAGACGGAGGGAGGGACACACAGACGGAGGGAGGGACACACAGACGGAGGGAGGGACACACAGACGGAGGGAGGGACACACAGACGGAGGGAGGGACACACAGACGGAGGGAGGGACACACAGACGGAGGGAGGGACACACAGACGGAGGGAGGGACACACAGACGGAGGGAGGGACACACAGACGGAGGGAGGGACACACAGACGGAGGGAGGGACACACAGACGGAGGGAGGGACACACAGACGGAGGGAGGGACACACAGACGGAGGGAGGGACACACAGACGGAGGGAGGGACACACAGACGGAGGGAGGGACACACAGACGGAGGGAGGGACACACAGACGGAGGGAGGGGACACACAGACGGAGGGAGGGACACACAGACGGAGGGAGGGACACACAGACGGAGGGAGGGACACACAGACGGAGGGAGGGACACACAGACGGAGGGAGGGACACACAGACGGAGGGAGGGACACACAGACGGAGGGAGGGACACACAGACGGAGGGAGGGACACACAGACGGAGGGAGGGACACACAGACGGAGGGAGGGACACACAGACGGAGGGAGGGACACACAGACGGAGGGAGGGACACACAGACGGAGGGAGGGACACACAGACGGAGGGAGGGACACACAGACGGAGGGAGGGACACACAGACGGAGGGAGGGACACACAGACGGAGGGAGGGACACACAGACGGAGGGAGGGACACACAGACGGAGGGAGGGACACACAGACGGAGGGAGGGACACACAGACGGAGGGAGGGACACACAGACGGAGGGAGGACACACAGACGGAGGGAGGGACACACAGACGGAGGGAGGGGACACACAGACGGAGGGAGGGACACACAGACGGAGGGAGGGACACACAGACGGAGGGAGGGACACACAGACGGAGGGAGGGGACACACAGACGGAGGGAGGGACACACAGACGGAGGGAGGGACACACAGACGGAGGGAGGGAGGGAGGGACACACAGACGGAGGGAGGGAGGGAGGGACACACAGACGGAGGGAGGGAGGGAGGGACACACAGACGGAGGGAGGGAGGGAGGGACACACAGACGGAGGGAGGGAGGGACACACAGACGGAGGGAGGGAGGGAGGGAGGGACACACAGACGGAGGGAGGGAGGGAGGGAGGGACACACAGACGGAGGGAGGGAGGGACACACAGACGGAGGGAGGGAGGGAGGGACACACAGACGGAGGGAGGGAGGGAGGGACACACAGACGGAGGGAGGGAGGGAGGGACACACAGACGGAGGGAGGGAGGGAGGGAGGGAGGGACACACAGACGGAGGGAGGGAGGGAGGGACACACAGACGGAGGGAGGGACACACAGACGGAGGGAGGGAGGGAGGGAGGGACACACAGACGGAGGGAGGGAGGGAGGGAGGGACACACAGACGGAGGAGGGAGGGAGGGAGGGACACACAGACGGAGGGAGGGAGGGAGGGAGGGACACACAGACGGAGGGAGGGAGGGAGGGAGGGAGGGACACACAGACGGAGGGAGGGAGGGAGGGAGGGAGGGACACACAGACGGAGGGAGGGAGGGAGGGACACACAGACAGAGGGAGGGAGGGACACACAGACAGAGGGAGGGAGGGAGGGACACACAGACAGAGGGAGGGAGGGAGGGACACACAGACAGAGGGAGGGAGGGAGGGACACACAGACAGAGGGAGGGAGGGAGGGACACACAGACAGAGGGAGGGAGGGAGGGACACACAGACAGAGGGAGGGAGGGAGGGACACACAGACAGAGGGAGGGAGGGAGGGACACACAGACAGAGGGAGGGAGGGAGGGAGGGAGGGAGGGACACACACAGAGGGAGTGACACACAGACAGAGAGACAGACAGAGGGAGAGAGACACAGAGAGGGAGAGACAAAATAGACAAGTTACAATAACATTAACCTCTCACTCATGAACCTCAGAACAGGCAGAGAGGTTCCAGTTTGGTGAGGGTGGTAATTTCTCGGTGAATGGGCCTGAGGAGTCGCGACATGAAGCAGATGAAAATGTCCCGACCACAACCCAGCTCCAGGCTCTCACCCCCTCCCCCTGACCTGATCAGTCCCACACGGTGGAAAATGTGGCAGCAGTCAGAGCTTCCAGTGGAGGCGGATCTGCCCCTCGATTCACTCACTGCAGGTCCAGGGCCTTGTTGGGTTGTTATGTCCCACTCACAGCTAAAGGCAGACAGGGCTGACCAGGCACAGGATTTGTTCCAAGACACCGGCACTAATTGAAGCCTCCAGATCACGGCACAAACTGTAAACAAAGTGAGGACATGAGCTTCTCATGGTGAAAATACAGCAGATTTCTGGTGCCCAGTTGCCATTTAAATAGTTTGAGATCAGCCCAGCGACACAGCGAACTGGAATAAATAGGGAGAACTCGAACACAATTGGGGGTGGGGAACACAGGGTGCCCTACCTGACTCGAAGGGAGCAGTGCAAGCTGCCCCTCCATGTACACACTCTCCTCTGCCTGTTACCCTGGTTGCACAGCCTCTCTCTGTCCATCCACACTCATGTGTTCAATTCTGGGCACCGCACTTTAGGAAAGATGTGAAGGCCTCAGAGAGGGTGCAGGAGAGATTTACTGGAGTGATTCCAGGGATGAGGGACCTCAGTTATGTGGAGAGACTGGAGAAGATGGGGTTGTTCTCCTTGGAACAGAGACGGTTAAGGGGAGATTTAATAGAGGTGTTCAAAACCATGAGGGGTTTTGACAGAGTGGCAGGAGGGTCAGGAACCAGAGGACACAGATTTAAGGTGATCGGCAAAAGAAACAAGGGGAACCGAAGGTTCACTCGGTTAATCCCGGGGATGAGGGGGCGGACATATGAGGAGAGGTTGAGTAGATTGGGACTCTACTCATTGGAGTTCAGAAGAATGAGAGGCGATCTTATTGAAACATATAAGATTGTGAAGGGGCTTGATCGGGTGGATGCGGTGAGGATGTTCCCAAGGATGGGTGAAACTAGAACTAGGGGGCATAATCTTAGAATAAGGGGCTGCTCTTTCAAAACTGAGATGAGGAGAAACTTCTTCACTCAGAGGGTGGTAGGTCTGTGGAATTTGCTGCCCCAGGAAGCTGTGGAAGCTACATCATTAAATAAATTTAAAAGAGAAATAGACAGTTTCCGAGAAGTAAAGGGAATTAGGGGTTACGGGGAGCGGGCAGGAAATTGGACATGAATTTAGATTTGAGGTTAGGATCAGATCAGCCATGAACTTATTGAATGGCGGAGCAGGCTCGAGGGGCCGATTGGCCTACTCCTGCTCCTATTTCTTATGAAATGAGGAGAATTTTTTTTTGTTACTCAGTGAGATGTTCTGATCTGGAATTCACTGCCTGAAAGGGCGGTGGAAGCAGATTCAATAATAACTTTCAAAAGGAAATTGGAGAAATACTTGAAGGGGAAAATTACAGGGCTCCAGGCAATAGCAGGGGAACTTATTGGATGGTTCTTGGCATAGGCACGATGGGCCGAATGGCCTCCTCCTGTGATAGAAGATTCTATGATTTTACACAGCCCCTCTCCCTCTCCCCCCAATAAAATGCCCTGGTTACATAGCCCCTCTCCCTCTCCTCCTCCTCCTCCCCCTCCCCCTGATAAAATGCCCTGGTTACACAGCCCCTCTCCCTCTCCTCCTCCTCCTCCCCCTCCCCCTGATAAAATGCCCTGGTTACACAGCCCCTCTCCCTCTCCTCCTCCTCCTCCCCCTCCCCCTGATAAAATGCCCTGGTTACACAGCCCCTCTCCCTCTCCCTCTCCTCCCCCTGATAAAATGCCCAGGTTACACAGCCCCTCTCCCTCTCCCTCTCCTCCTGATAAAATGCCCAGGTTACACAGCCCCTCTCCCTCTCCTCCTCCCCCTGATAAAATGCCCTGGTTACATAGCCCCTCTCCCTCTCCTCCTCCTCCTCCCCCTCCCCCTGATAAAATGCCCTGGTTACATAGCCCCTCTCCCTCTCCTCCTCCTCCTCCCCCTCCCCCTGATAAAATGCCCAGGTTACACAGCCCCTCTCCCTCTCCCCCTACCCCTGATAAAATGCCCAGGTGACACAGCCCCTCTCCCTCTCCTCCCCCTGATAAAATGCCCAGGTTACACAGCCCCTCTCCCTCTCCCTCTCCTCCCCCTGATAAAATGCCCAGGTTACACAGCCCCTCTCCCTCTCCTCCCCCTGATAAAATGCCCAGGTTACACAGCCCCTCTCCCTCTCCCCCTCCCCCTGATAAAATGCCCAGGTTACACAGCCCCTCTCCCTCTCCTCCCCTGATAAAATGCCCAGGTTACACAGCCCCTCTCCCTCTCCTCCCCCTGATAAAATGCCCAGGTTACACAGCCCCTCTCCCTCTCCTCCCCCTGATAAAATGCCCAGGTTACACAGCCCCTCTCCCTCTCCTCCCCCTGATAAAATGCCCAGGTTACACAGCCCCTCTCCCTCTCCTCCCCCTGATAAAATGCCCAGGTTACACAGCCCCTCTCCCTCTCCTCCCCCTGATAAAATGCCCAGGTTACACAGCCCCTCTCCCTCTCCTCCTCCCCCTGATAAAATGCCCAGGTTACACAGCCCCTCTCCCTCTCCTCCCCCTGATAAAATGCCCAGGTTACATAGCCCCTCTCCCTCTCCTCCTCCTCCTCCCCCTCCCCCTGATAAAATGCCCAGGTTACACAGCCCCTCTCCCTCTCCCTCTCCTCCCCCTGATAAAATGCCCAGGTTACATAGCCCCTCTCCCTCTCCTCCTCCTCCTCCCCCTCCCCCTGATAAAATGCCCAGGTTACACAGCCCCTCTCCCTCTCCTCCCCCTGATAAAATGCCCAGGTTACACAGCCCCTCTCCCTCTCCCCCTCCCCCTGATAAAATGCCCTGGTTACACAGCCCCTCTCCCTCTCCTCCCCCTGATAAAATGCCCTGGTTGCACAGCCCCTCTCCCTCTCCTCCCCCTGATAAAATGCCCAGGTTACACAGCCCCTCTCCCTCTCCCTCTCCTCCTCCTGATAAAATGCCCAGGTTACACAGCCCCTCTCCCTCTCCTCCCCCTGATAAAATGCCCAGGTTACACAGCCCCTCTCCCTCTCCTCCTCCCCCTGATAAAATGCCCAGGTTACACAGCCCCTCTCCCTCTCCTCCTCCCCCTGATAAAATGCCCAGGTTACACAGCCCCTCTCCCTCTCCTCCCCCTGATAAAATGCCCAGGTTACACAGCCCCTCTCCCTCTCCTCCCCCTGATAAAATGCCCAGGTTACACAGCCCCTCTCCCTCTCCTCCTCCCCCTGATAAAATGCCCAGGTTACACAGCCCCTCTCCCTCTCCCCCTCCCCCTGATAAAATGCCCTGGTTACACAGCCCCTCTCCCTCTCCTCCCCCTGATAAAATGCCCTGGTTGCACAGCCCCTCTCCCTCTCCTCCCCCTGATAAAATGCCCAGGTTACACAGCCCCTCTCCCTCTCCCTCTCCTCCTCCTGATAAAATGCCCAGGTTACACAGCCCCTCTCCCTCTCCTCCCCCTGATAAAATGCCCAGGTTACACAGCCCCTCTCCCTCTCCTCCCCCTGATAAAATGCCCTGGTTACACAGCCCCTCTCCCTCTCCCTCTCCTCCTCCTGATAAAATGCCCAGGTTACACAGCCCCTCTCCCTCTCCCCCTCCTCCCCCTGATAAAATGCCCAGGTTACACAGCCCCTTTCCCTCTCCTCCCCCTGATAAAATGCCCAGGTTACACAGCCCCTCTCCCTCTCCTCCTCCCCCTGATAAAATGCCCAGGTTACACAGCCCCTCTCCCTCTCCTCCCCCTGATAAAATGCCCAGGTTACACAGCCCCTCTCCCTCTCCTCCTCCCCCTGATAAAATGCCCAGGTGACACAGCCCCTCTCCCTCTCCTCCCCCTGATAAAATGCCCAGGTTACACAGCCCCTCTCCCTCTCCTCCTCCCCCTGATAAAATGCCCAGGTTACACAGCCCCTCTCCCTCTCCTCCTCCTCCCCCTGATAAAATGCCCAGGTTACACAGCCCCTCTCCCTCTCCTCCCCCTGATAAAATGCCCTGGTTACACAGCCCCTCTCCCTCTCCTCCCCCTGATAAAATGCCCAGGTTACACAGCCCCTCTCCCTCTCCTCCCCCTGATAAAATGCCCAGGTGACACAGCCCCTCTCCCTCTCCTCCCCCTGATAAAATGCCCAGGTTACACAGCCCCTCTCCCTCTCCTCCCCCTGATAAAATGCCCAGGTTACACAGCCCCTCTCCCTCTCCTCCCCCTGATAAAATGCCCAGGTTACACAGCCCCTCTCCCTCTCCTCCCCCTGATAAAATGCCCAGGTGACACAGCCCCTCTCCCTCTCCTCCCCCTGATAAAATGCCCAGGTTACACAGCCCCTCTCCCTCTCCCTCTCCTCCCCCTGATAAAATGCCCAGGTTACACAGCCCCTCTCCCTCTCCTCCCCCTGATAAAATGCCCAGGTTACACAGCCCCTCTCCCCCCCCTGATAAAATGCCCAGGTTACACAGCCCCTCTCCCCCCCCTGATAAAATGCCCTGGTTACACAGCCCCTCTCCCTCTCCTCCTCCTCCTCCTGATAAAATGCCCAGGTTACACAGCCCCTCTCCCTCTCCCTCTCCCTCTCCCCCCCCTGATAAAATGCCCTGGTTACACAGCCCCTCTCCCTCTCCTCCCCCTGATAAAATGCCCAGGTTACACAGCCCCTCTCCCTCTCCCACTCCCCCTGATAAAATGCCCAGGTTACACAGCCCCTCTCCCTCTCCCCCTCCCCCTGATAAAATGCCCAGGTTACACAGCCCCTCTCCCTCTCCTCCTCCCCTGATAAAATGCCCAGGTTACACAGCCCCTCTCCCTCTCCCTCTCCTCCCCCTGATAAAATGCCCAGGTTACACAGCCCCTCTCCCTCTCCTCCTCCTGATAAAATGCCCAGGTTACACAGCCCCTCTCCCTCTCCTCCCCCTGATAAAATGCCCAGGTTACACAGCCCCTCTCCCTCTCCTCCTCCCCCTGATAAAATGCCCAGGTTACACAGCCCCTCTCCGTCTCCTCCCCCTGATAAAATGCCCAGGTTACACAGCCCCTCTCCCTCTCCCTCTCCTCCCCCTGATAAAATGCCCAGGTTACACAGCCCCTCTCCCTCTCCCTCTCCTCCTGATAAAATGCCCAGGTTACACAGCCCCTCTCCCTCTCCTCCCCCTGATAAAATGCCCAGGTTACACAGCCCCTCTCCCTCTCCTCCTCCCCCTGATAAAATGCCCAGGTTACACAGCCCCTCTCCCTCTCCCTCTCCTCCTGATAAAATGCCCAGGTTACACAGCCCCTCTCCCTCTCCTCCCCCTGATAAAATGCCCAGGTTACACAGCCCCTCTCCCTCTCCCTCTCCTCCTGATAAAATGCCCAGGTTACACAGCCCCTCTCCCTCTCCTCCTCCTGATAAAATGCCCAGGTTACACAGCCCCTCTCCCTCTCCCGCTGATAAAATGCCCAGGTTACACAGCCCCTCTCCCTCTCCCCCCCCTGATAAAATGCCCAGGTTACACAGCCCCTCTCCCTCTCCTCCTCCTGATAAAATGCCCAGGTTACACAGCCCCTCTCCCTCTCCCCCTCCCCCTGATAAAATGCCCAGGTTACACAGCCCCTCTCCCTCTCCTCCTCCCCCTGATAAAATGCCCAGGTTACACAGCCCCTCTCCCTCCTCCCCCTGATAAAATGCCCAGGTTACACAGCCCCTCTCCCTCTCCCTCACCTCCCCCTGATAAAATGCCCAGGTTACACAGCCCCTCTCCTCCTCCCCCTGATAAAATGCCCAGGTTACACAGCCCCTCTCCCTCTCCTCCTCCTGATAAAATGCCCAGGTGACACAGCCCCTCTCCCTCTCCTCCCCCTGATAAAATGCCCAGGTTACACAGCCCCTCTCCCTCTCCCTCTCCTCCCCCTGATAAAATGCCCAGGTTACACAGCCCCTCTCCCTCTCCCTCTCCCCCTGATAAAATGCCCAGGTTGCACAGCCCCTCATCCTCTCCTCCTCCTGATAAAATGCCCTGGTTACACAGCCCCTCTCCCTCTCCTCCCCCTGATAAAATGCCCAGGTTACACAGCCCCTCTCCCTCTCCCTCTCCTCCCCCTGATAAAATGCCCAGGTTACACAGCCCCTCTCCCTCTCCCTCTCCCTCTCCTCCTCCTCCTCCTGATAAAATGCCCAGGTTACACAGCCCCTCTCCCTCTCCTCCTGATAAAATGCCCAGGTTACACAGCCCCTCTCCCTCTCCCCCTCCCCCTGATAAAATGCCCAGGTTACACAGCCCCTCTCCCTCTCCCCCTCCCCCTGATAAAATGCCCAGGTTACACAGCCCCTCTCCCTCTCCCTCTCCTCCCCCTGATAAAATGCCCAGGTTACACAGCCCCTCTCCCTCTCCTCCCCCTGATAAAATGCCCAGGTTACACAGCCCCTCTCCCTCTCCCCCTCCCCCTGATAAAATGCCCAGGTTGCACAGCCCCTCTCCCTCCCCCTGATAAAATGCCCAGGTTACACAGCCCCTCTCCCTCTCCTCCCCCTGATAAAATGCCCAGGTTACACAGCCCCTCTCCCTCTCCTCCCCCTGATAAAATGCCCAGGTTACACAGCCCCTCTCCCTCTCCCCCTCCCCCTCCCCCTGATAAAATGCCCAGGTTACACAGCCCCTCTCCCCCTCCCCCTGATAAAATGCCCTGGTTACACAGCCCCTCTCCCTCTCCCTCTCCTCCCCCTGATAAAATGCCCAGGTGACACAGCCCCTCTCCCTCTCCTCCTCCCCCTGATAAAATGCCCAGGTGACACAGCCCCTCTCCCTCTCCTCCCCCTGATAAAATGCCCAGGTCACACAGCCCCTCTCCCTCTCCCCCTCCCCCTGATAAAATGCCCTGGTTACACAGCCCCTCTCCCTCTCCCTCCCCCTGATAAAATGCCCAGGTTACACAGCCCCTCTCCCTCTCCTCCCCCTGATAAAATGCCCAGGTTACACAGCCCCTCTCCCTCTCCTCCCCCTGATAAAATGCCCAGGTTGCACAGCCCCTCTCCCTCTCCCCCTCCCCCTGATAAAATGCCCAGGTTACACAGCCCCTCTCCCTCTCCCCCTCCCCCTGATAAAATGCCCAGGTTACACAGCCCCTCTCCCTCTCCCTCCCCCTGATAAAATGCCCTGGTTACACAGCCCCTCTCCCTCTCCTCCCCCTGATAAAATGCCCAGGTTACACAGCCCCTCTCCCTCTCCTCCTCCTCCTCCTGATAAAATGCCCAGGTTACACAGCCCCTCTCCCTCTCCCTCTCCTCCCCCTGATAAAATGCCCAGGTTACACAGCCCCTCTCCCTCTCCCCCTCCCCCTGATAAAATGCCCAGGTTCCACAGCCCCTCTCCCACTCCCTCTCCTCCCCCTGATAAAATGCCCAGGTTACACAGCCCCTCTCCCTCTCCTCCCCCTGATAAAATGCCCAGGTTACACAGCCCCTCTCCCTCTCCTCCTGATAAAATGCCCAGGTTACACAGCCCCTCTCCCTCTCCTCCTCCTGATAAAATGCCCAGGTTACACAGCCCCTCTCCCTCTCCCCCTCCCCCTGATAAAATGCCCAGGTGACACAGCCCCTCTCCCTCTCCTCCCCCTGATAAAATGCCCAGGTTACACAGCCCCTCTCCCTCTCCTCCCCCTGATAAAATGCCCAGGTTACACAGCCCCTCTCCCTCTCCCCCCCCTGATAAAATGCCCAGGTTACACAGCCCCTCTCCCTCTCCTCCCCCTGATAAAATGCCCAGGTGACACAGCCCCTCTCCCTCTCCCTCTCCTCCCCCTGATAAAATGCCCAGGTTACACAGCCCCTCTCCCTCTCCCTCTCCTCCCCCTGATAAAATGCCCAGGTTACACAGCCCCTCTCCCTCTCCTCCCCCTGATAAAATGCCCAGGTTACACAGCCCCTCTCCCTCTCCTCCTCCCCCTGATAAAATGCCCAGGTTACACAGCCCCTCTCCCTCTCCCTCTCCCCCTGATAAAATGCCCAGGTTACACAGCCCCTCTCCCTCTCCTCCCCCTGATAAAATGCCCAGGTTACACAGCCCCTCTCCCTCTCCTCCCCCTGATAAAATGCCCAGGTTACACAGCCCCTCTCCCTCTCCCTCTCCTCCCCCTGATAAAATGCCCTGGTGACACAGCCCCTCTCCCTCTCCCCCTGATAAAATGCCCAGGTTACACAGCCCCTCTCCCTCTCCCTCTCCTCCTCCTGATAAAATGCCCAGGTTGCACAGTCCCTCTCCCTCTCCCTCTCCTCCCCCTGATAAAATGCCCAGGTTACACAGCCCCTCTCCCTCTCCTCCTCCTGATAAAATGCCCAGGTTACACAGCCCCTCTCCCTCTCCCCCTGATAAAATGCCCAGGTGACACAGCCCCTCTCCCTCTCCCTCTCCCCCTGATAAAATGCCCAGGTTACACAGCCCCTCTCCCTCTCCTCCCCCTGATAAAATGCCCAGGTTACACAGCCCCTCTCCCTCTCCTCCTCCTGATAAAATGCCCAGGTTACACAGCCCCTCTCCCTCTCCTCCCCCTGATAAAATGCCCAGGTTACACAGCCCCTCTCCCTCTCCTCCTCCTCCTCCTGATAAAATGCCCAGGTTACACAGCCCCTCTCCCTCTCCTCCTCCCCCTCCCCCTGATAAAATGCCCAGGTTACACAGCCCCTCTCCCTCTCCCCCCCTGATAAAATGCCCTGGTTGCACAGCCCCTCTCCCTCTCCTCCCCCTGATAAAATGCCCTGGTTGCACAGCCCCTCTCCCTCTCCTCCCCCTGATAAAATGCCCAGGTTACACAGCCCCTCTCCCTCTCCTCCTGATAAAATGCCCAGGTTACACAGCCCCTCTCCCTCTCCTCCTCCTGATAAAATGCCCAGGTTACACAGCCCCTCTCCCTCTCCCCCTCCCCCTGATAAAATGCCCAGGTTACACAGCCCCTCTCCCTCTCCTCCCCCTGATAAAATGCCCAGGTTACACAGCCCCTCTCCCTCTCCTCCCCCTGATAAAATGCCCAGGTTACACAGCCCCTCTCCCTCTCCCTCTCCTCCCCCTGATAAAATGCCCAGGTTACACAGCCCCTCTCCCTCTCCCTCTCATCCCCCTGATAAAATGCCCAGGTTACACAGCCCCTCTCCCTCTCCTCCCCCTGATAAAATGCCCAGGTTACACAGCCCCTCTCCCTCTCCTCCCCCTGATAAAATGCCCTGGTTACACAGCCCCTCTCCCTCTCCCCCTGATAAAATGCCCAGGTTACACAGCCCCTCTCCCTCTCCTCCTCCTGATAAAATGCCCAGGTTACACAGCCCCTCTCCCTCTCCTCCTCCTGATAAAATGCCCAGGTTACACAGCCCCTCTCCCTCTCCTCCTCCTGATAAAATGCCCAGGTTACACAGCCCCTCTCCCTCTCCTCCCCCTGATAAAATGCCCAGGTTACACAGCCCCTCTCCCTCTCCTCCCCCTGATAAAATGCCCAGGTTGCACAGCCCCTCTCCCTCTCCTCCCCCTGATAAAATGCCCAGGTTACACAGCCCCTCTCCCTCTCCTCCTCCTCCTGATAAAATGCCCAGGTTACACAGCCCCTCTCCCTCTCCCCCTCCCCCTGATAAAATGCCCAGGTTACACAGCCCCTCTCCCTCTCCTCCTGATAAAATGCCCAGGTTACACAGCCCCTCTCCCTCTCCTCCTGATAAAATGCCCAGGTGACACAGCCCCTCTCCCTCTCCTCCCCCTGATAAAATGCCCAGGTTACACAGCCCCTCTCCCTCTCCTCCCCCTGATAAAATGCCCAGGTTACACAGCCCCTCTCCCTCTCCTCCTCCTGATAAAATGCCCAGGTTACACAGCCCCTCTCCCTCTCCCCCTCCCCCTGATAAAATGCCCAGGTTACACAGCCCCTCTCCCTCTCCTCCCCCTGATAAAATGCCCAGGTTACACAGCCCCTCTCCCTCTCCTCCCCCTGATAAAATGCCCAGGTTACACAGCCCCTCTCCCTCTCCTCCTGATAAAATGCCCAGGTTACACAGCCCCTTTCCCTCTCCTCCCCCTGATAAAATGCCCAGGTTACACAGCCCCTCTCCCTCTCCTCCTCCTGATAAAATGCCCAGGTTACACAGCCCCTCTCCCTCTCCCCCTCCCCCTGATAAAATGCCCAGGTTACACAGCCCCTCTCCCTCTCCTCCTGATCAAATGCCCAGGTTACACAGCCCCTCTCCCTCTCCTCCCCCTGATAAAATGCCCAGGTTACACAGCCCCTCTCCCTCTCCTCCTCCTGATAAAATGCCCAGGTTACACAGCCCCTCTCCCTCTCCTCCTCCCCCTGATAAAATGCCCAGGTTACACAGCCCCTCTCCCTCTCCTCCTCCCCCTGATAAAATGCCCAGGTTACACAGCCCCTCTCCCTCTCCTCCTCCTGATAAAATGCCCAGGTTACACAGCCCCTCTCCCTCTCCTCCTCCTGATAAAATGCCCAGGTTACACAGCCCCTCTCCCTCTCCTCCCCCTGATAAAATGCCCAGGTTACACAGCCCCTCTCCCTCTCCCTCTCCTCCCCCTGATAAAATGCCCAGGTTACACAGCCCCTCTCCCTCTCCTCCCCCTGATAAAATGCCCAGGTTACACAGCCCCTCTCCCTCTCCTCCCCCTGATAAAATGCCCAGGTTACACAGCCCCTCTCCTCCTCCCCCTGATAAAATGCCCAGGTTACACAGCCCCTCTCCCTCTCCTCCCCCTGATAAAATGCCCAGGTTACACAGCCCCTCTCCCTCTCCTCCCCCTGATAAAATGCCCAGGTTACACAGCCCCTCTCCTCCTCCCCCTGATAAAATGCCCAGGTTACACAGCCCCTCTCCCTCTCCCTCTCCCTCTCCTCCTCCTCCTGATAAAATGCCCAGGTTACACAGCCCCTCTCCCTCTCCCTCTCCTCCCCCTGATAAAATGCCCAGGTTACACAGCCCCTCTCCCTCTCCTCCTCCCCCTGATAAAATGCCCAGGTTACACAGCCCCTCTCCCTCTCCTCCCCCTGATAAAATGCCCAGGTTACACAGCCCCTCTCCCTCTCCTCCTCCCCCTGACAAAATGCCCAGGTTACACAGCCCCTCTCCCTCTCCTCCTCCCCCTGATAAAATGCCCAGGTTACACAGCCCCTCTCCCTCTCCTCCTGATAAAATGCCCAGGTTACACAGCCCCTCTCCCTCTCCTCCTGATAAAATGCCCAGGTTCCACAGCCCCTCTCCCTCTCCCTCTCCTCCCCCTGATAAAATGCCCAGGTTACACAGCCCCTCTCCCTCTCCTCCCCCTGATAAAATGCCCAGGTTACACAGCCCCTCTCCCTCTCCTCCTCCACCTGATAAAATGCCCAGGTTACACAGCCCCTCTCCCTCTCCTCCCCCTGATAAAATGCCCAGGTTACACAGCCCCTCTCCCTCTCCTCCCCCTGATAAAATGCCCAGGTTACACAGCCCCTCTCCCTCTCCTCCTCCACCTGATAAAATGCCCAGGTTACACAGCCCCTCTCCCTCTCCTCCCCCTGATAAAATGCCCAGGTTACACAGCCCCTCTCCCTCTCCTCCTCCACCTGATAAAATGCCCAGGTTACACAGCCCCTCTCCCTCTCCTCCCCCTGATAAAATGCCCAGGTTACACAGCCCCTCTCCCTCTCCTCCTCCACCTGATAAAATGCCCAGGTTACACAGCCCCTCTCCCTCTCCTCCTCCTGATAAAATGCCCAGGTTACACAGCCCCTCTCCCTCTCCTCCCCCTGATAAAATGCCCTGGTTACACAGCCCCTCTCCCTCTCCTCCTCCACCTGATAAAATGCCCAGGTTACACAGCCCCTCTCCCTCTCCTCCCCCTGATAAAATGCCCTGGTTACACAGCCCCTCTCCCTCTCCTCCTCCACCTGATAAAATGCCCTGGTTACACAGCCCCTCTCCCTCTCCTCCTCCCCTGATAAAATGCCCAGGTTACACAGCCCCTCTCCCTCTCCTCCCCCTGATAAAATGCCCAGGTTACACAGCCCCTCTCCCTCTCCTCCTCCCCCTGATAAAATGCCCAGGTTACACAGCCCCTCTCCCTCTCCTCCCCCTGATAAAATGCCCAGGTTACACAGCCCCTCTCCCTCTCCTCCTCCCCCTGATAAAATGCCCTGGTTACACAGCCCCTCTCCCTCTCCTCCTCCCCCTGATAAAATGCCCAGGTTACACAGCCCCTCTCCCTCTCCTCCCCCTGATAAAATGCCCAGGTTACACAGCCCCTCTCCCTCTCCTCCTCCACCTGATAAAATGCCCAGGTTACACAGCCCCTCTCCCTCTCCTCCTCCTGATAAAATGCCCAGGTTACACAGCCCCTCTCCCTCTCCCCCTCCACCTGATAAAATGCCCAGGTTACACAGCCCCTCTCCCTCTCCTCCCCCTGATAAAATGCCCAGGTTACACAGCCCCTCTCCCTCTCCTCCTCCACCTGATAAAATGCCCAGGTTACACAGCCCCTCTCCCTCTCCTCCCCCTGATAAAATGCCCAGGTTACACAGCCCCTCTCCCTCTCCTCCTCCACCTGATAAAATGCCCAGGTTACACAGCCCCTCTCCCTCTCCTCCTCCTGATAAAATGCCCAGGTTACACAGCCCCTCTCCCTCTCCTCCCCCTGATAAAATGCCCTGGTTACACAGCCCCTCTCCCTCTCCTCCTCCACCTGATAAAATGCCCAGGTTACACAGCCCCTCTCCCTCTCCTCCCCCTGATAAAATGCCCTGGTTACACAGCCCCTCTCCCTCTCCTCCTCCACCTGATAAAATGCCCAGGTTACACAGCCCCTCTCCCTCTCCTCCCCCTGATAAAATGCCCAGGTTACACAGCCCCTCTCCCTCTCCTCCCCCTGATAAAATGCCCAGGTTACACAGCCCCTCTCCCTCTCCCTCTCCCCCTGATAAAATGCCCAGGTTACACAGCCCCTCTCCCTCTCCCTCTCCCCTGATAAAATGCCCAGGTTGCACAGCCCCTCTCCCCCCCCTGATAAAATGCCCAGGTTACACAGCCCCTCTCCCTCTCCTCCTCCCCCTGATAAAATGCCCAGGTTACACAGCCCCTCTCCCTCTCCTCCTCCCCCTGATAAAATGCCCAGGTTACACAGCCCCTCTCCCTCTCCTCCCCCTGATAAAATGCCCAGGTTACACAGCCCCTCTCCCTCTCCTCCCCCTGATAAAATGCCCAGGTTACACAGCCCCTCTCCCTCTCCCTCTCCTCCCCCTGATAAAATGCCCAGGTTACACAGCCCCTCTCCCTCTCCTCCCCCTGATAAAATGCCCAGGTTACACAGCCCCTCTCCCTCTCCTCCCCCTGATAAAATGCCCAGGTTACACAGCCCCTCTCCCTCTCCCTCTCCTCCCCCTGATAAAATGCCCTGGTTACACAGCCCCTCTCCCTCTCCCCCTGATAAAATGCCCAGGTTACACAGCCCCTCTCCCTCTCCTCCCCCTGATAAAATGCCCAGGTTACACAGCCCCTCTCCCTCCCTCCCTGATAAAATGCCCTGGTTACACAGCCCCTCTCCCTCTCCCCCTGATAAAATGCCCAGGTTACACAGCCCCTCTCCCTCTCCTCCTCCTGATAAAATGCCCAGGTTGCACAGCCCCTCTCCCTCTCCCTCTCCCCTGATAAAATGCCCAGGTTACACAGCCCCTCTCCCTCTCCCTCTTCCCCTGATAAAATGCCCAGGTTACAAAGCCCCTCTCCCTCTCCTCCCCCTGATAAAATGCCCAGGTTACACAGCCCCTCTCCCTCTCCTCCTCCTGATAAAATGCCCAGGTTACACAGCCCCTCTCCCTCTCCTCCTCCTGATAAAATGCCCAGGTTACACAGCCCCTCTCCCTCTCCCTCTCCCCCTGATAAAATGCCCAGGTTACACAGCCCCTCTCCCTCTCCTCCCCCTGATAAAATGCCCAGGTTACACAGCCCCTCTCCCTCTCCTCCCCCTGATAAAATGCCCAGGTTACACAGCCCCTCTCCCTCTCCTCCTCCTCCTGATAAAATGCCCAGGTTACACAGCCCCTCTCCCTCTCCTCCTCCCCCTCCCCCTGATAAAATGCCCAGGTTACACAGCCCCTCTCCCTCTCCTCCTCCCCCTGATAAAATGCCCAGGTTGCACAGCCCCTCTCCCTCTCCTCCTCCTGATAAAATGCCCAGGTTACACAGCCCCTCTCCCTCTCCCTCTCCCCTGATAAAATGCCCAGGTTACACAGCCCCTCTCCCTCTCCTCCTCCTCCTGATAAAATGCCCAGGTTACACAGCCCCTCTCCCTCTCCCCCTCCCCCTGATAAAATGCCCAGGTTACACAGCCCCTCTCCCTCTCCTCCTGATAAAATGCCCAGGTTACACAGCCCCCTCTCCCTCTCCTCCTGATAAAATGCCCAGGTTACACAGCCCCTCTCCCTCTCCTCCTCCTGATAAAATGCCCAGGTTACACAGCCCCTCTCCCTCTCCCTCTCCTCCCCCTGATAAAATGCCCAGGTTACACAGCCCCTCTCCCTCTCCCTCTCCCCCTGATAAAATGCCCAGGTAACACAGCCCCTCTCCCTCTCCCCCCCCCTGATAAAATGCCCAGGTTACACAGCCCCTCTCCCTCTCCTCCTCCCCCTGATAAAATGCCCAGGTTACACAGCCCCTCTCCCTCTCCTCCTCCTGATAAAATGCCCAGGTTACACAGCCCCTCTCCCTCTCCCCCTGATAAAATGCCCAGGTTACACAGCCCCTCTCCCTCTCCTCCCCCTGATAAAATGCCCAGGTTACACAGCCCCTCTCCCTCTCCCTCTCCTCCCCCTGATAAAATGCCCAGGTTACACAGCCCCTCTCCCTCTCCCTCTCATCCCCCTGATAAAATGCCCAGGTTACACAGCCCCTCTCCCTCTCCTCCCCCTGATAAAATGCCCAGGTTACACAGCCCCTCTCCCTCTCCTCCCCCTGATAAAATGCCCTGGTTACACAGCCCCTCTCCCTCTCCCCCTGATAAAATGCCCAGGTTACACAGCCCCTCTCCCTCTCCTCCTCCTGATAAAATGCCCAGGTTACACAGCCCCTCTCCCTCTCCTCCTCCTGATAAAATGCCCAGGTTACACAGCCCCTCTCCCTCTCCTCCCCCTGATAAAATGCCCAGGTTACACAGCCCCTCTCCCTCTCCCTCTCCTCCCCCTGATAAAATGCCCAGGTTACACAGCCCCTCTCCCTCTCCTCCTCCTCCTGATAAAATGCCCAGGTTACACAGCCCCTCTCCCTCTCCCCTCCCCCTGATAAAATGCCCAGGTTACACAGCCCCTCTCCCTCTCCTCCTGATAAAATGCCCAGGTTACACAGCCCCTCTCCCTCTCCTCCTGATAAAATGCCCAGGTTACACAGCCCCTCTCCCTCTCCTCCCTGATAAAATGCCCAGGTTACACAGCCCCTCTCCCTCTCCTCCCCCTGATAAAATGCCCAGGTTACACAGCCCCTCTCCCTCTCCCTCTCCTCCTCCTGATAAAATGCCCAGGTTACACAGCCCCTCTCCCTCTCCTCCTCCCCCTGATAAAATGCCCAGGTTACACAGCCCCTCTCCCTCTCCCTCTCCTCCCCCTGATAAAATGCCCAGGTTACACAACCCCTCTCCCTCTCCTCCCCCTGATAAAATGCCCAGGTTACACAGCCCCTCTCCCTCTCCTCCTGATAAAATGCCCAGGTTACACAGCCCCTCTCCCTCTCCCCCTCCCCCTGATAAAATGCCCAGGTGACACAGCCCCTCTCCCTCTCCTCCCCTGATAAAATGCCCAGGTTACACAGCCCCTCTCCCTCTCCTCCCTGATAAAATGCCCAGGTTACACAGCCCCTCTCCCTCTCCTCCTGATAAAATGCCCAGGTTACACAGCCCCTCTCCCTCTCCTCCTGATAAAATGCCCAGGTTACACAGCCCCTCTCCCTCTCCCTCCCCCTGATAAAATGCCCTGGTTACACAGCCCCTCTCCCTCTCCTCCTCCCCCTGATAAAATGCCCAGGTTACACAGCCCATCTCCCTCTCCTCCCCCTGATAAAATGCCCAGGTTACACAGCCCCTCTCCCTCTCCTCCCCTGATAAAATGCCCAGGTTACACAGCCCCTCTCCCTCTCCCTCTCTCCCCTGATAAAATACCCAGGTTACACAGCCCCTCTCCCTCTCCTCCCCCTGATAAAATGCCCAGGTGACACAGCCCCCTCTCCCTCTCCTCCCCCTGATAAAATGCCCAGGTTACACAGCCCCTCTCCCTCTCCTCCCCCTGATAAAATGCCCAGGTTACACAGCCCCTCTCCCTCTCCCTCTCCTCCCTGATAAAATGCCCAGGTTACACAGCCCCTCTCCCTCTCCTCCCCCTGATAAAATGCCCAGGTTACACAGCCCCTCTCCCTCTCCCTCTCCTCCCCCTGATAAAATGCACTGGTTACACAGCCCCTCTCCCTCTCCCCCCTGATAAAATGCCCAGGTTACACAGCCCCTCTCCCTCTCCTCTCCCCCTGATAAAATGCCCAGGTTACACAGCCCCTCTCCCTCTCCTCCCCCTGATAAAATGCCCAGGTTACACAGCCCCTCTCCCTCTCCTCCTCCTGATAAAATGCCCAGGTTACACAGCCCCTCTCCCTCTCCTCCCCCTGATAAAATGCCCAGGTTACACAGCCCCTCTCCCTCTCCTCCTCCTGATAAAATGCCCAGGTTACACAGCCCCTCTCCCTCTCCTCCTCCTCCTCCCCTCCCCCTGATAAAATGCCCAGGTTACACAGCCCCTCTCCCTCTCCTCCCCCTGATAAAATGCCCAGGTTACACAGCCCCTCTCCCTCTCCTCCCCTGATAAAATGCCCAGGTTACACAGCCCCTCTCCCTCTCCTCCTCCCCTGATAAAATGCCCAGGTTACACAGCCCCTCTCCCTCTCCTCCTCCTGATAAAATGCCCAGGTTACACAGCCCCTCTCCCTCTCCTCCTCCCCCCCTGATAAAATGCCCAGGTTACACAGCCCCTCTCCCTCTCCTCCCCCTGATAAAATGCCCAGGTTACACAGCCCCTCTCCCTCTCCCTCTCCCCCTGATAAAATGCCCAGGTTACACAGCCCCTCTCCCTCTCCTCCTCCCCCTGATAAAATGCCCAGGTTACACAGCCCCTCTCCCTCTCCCTCCCCCTGATAAAATGCCCTGGTTACACAGCCCCTCTCCCTCTCCTCCTCCCCCTGATAAAATGCCCAGGTTACACAGCCCCTCTCCCTCTCCTCCCCCTGATAAAATGCCCAGGTTACACAGCCCCTCTCCTCCCCCTGATAAAATGCCCAGGTTACACAGCCCCTCTCCCTCTCCCTCCCCCTGATAAAATGCCCAGGTTACACAGCCCCTCTCCCTCTCCTCCCCCTGATAAAATGCCCTGGTTACACAGCCCCTCTCCCTCTCCTCCTCCCCCTGATAAAATGCCCAGGTTACACAGCCCCTCTCCCTCTCCCTCTCCTCCCCCTGATAAAATGCCCAGGTTACACAGCCCCTCTCCCTCTCCTCCCCCTGATAAAATGCCCAGGTTACACAGCCCCTCTCCCTCTCCTCCTCCCCGTGATAAAATGCCCAGGTTGCACAGCCCCTCTCCCTCTCCTCCTCCCCCTGATAAAATGCCCAGGTTACACAGCCCCTCTCCCTCTCCTCCCCCTGATAAAATGCCCAGGTTACACAGCCCCTCTCCCTCTCCTCCTCCCCCTGATAAAATGCCCAGGTTACACAGCCCCTCTCCCTCTCCTCCTCCCCCTGATAAAATGCCCAGGTTACACAGCCCCTCTCCCTCTCCTCCTCCTGATAAAATGCCCAGGTTACACAGCCCCTCTCCCTCTCCCCCTGATAAAATGCCCAGGTTACACAGCCCCTCTCCCTCTCCTCCCCCTGATAAAATGCCCAGGTTACACAGCCCCTCTCCCTCTCCCTCTCCTCCCCCTGATAAAATGCCCAGGTTACACAGCCCCTCTCCCTCTCCCTCTCATCCCCCTGATAAAATGCCCAGGTTACACAGCCCCTCTCCCTCTCCTCCCCCTGATAAAATGCCCAGGTTACACAGCCCCTCTCCCTCTCCTCCCCCCTGATAAAATGCCCTGGTTACACAGCCCCTCTCCCTCTCTCCCCCTGATAAAATGCCCAGGTTACACAGCCCCTCTCCCTCTCCTCCTCCTGATAAAATGCCCAGGTTACACAGCCCCTCTCCCTCTCCTCCTCCTGATAAAATGCCCAGGTTACACAGCCCCTCTCCCTCTCCTCCCCTGATAAAATGCCCAGGTTACACAGCCCCTCTCCCTCTCCCTCTCCTCCCCCTGATAAAATGCCCAGGTTACACAGCCCCTCTCCCTCTCCTCCTCCTCCTGATAAAATGCCCAGGTTACACAGCCCCTCTCCCTCTCCCCCTCCCCCTGATAAAATGCCCAGGTTACACAGCCCCTCTCCCTCTCCTCCTGATAAAATGCCCAGGTTACACAGCCCCTCTCCCTCTCCTCCTGATAAAATGCCCAGGTTACACAGCCCCTCTCCCTCTCCTCCTGATAAAATGCCCAGGTTACACAGCCCCTCTCCCTCTCCTCCCCCTGATAAAATGCCCAGGTTACACAGCCCCTCTCCCTCTCCCTCTCCTCCTCCTGATAAAATGCCCAGGTTACACAGCCCCTCTCCCTCTCCTCCTCCCCCTGATAAAATGCCCAGGTTACACAGCCCCTCTCCCTCTCCCTCTCCTCCCCCTGATAAAATGCCCAGGTTACACAACCCCTCTCCCTCTCCTCCCCCTGATAAAATGCCCAGGTTACACAGCCCCTCTCCCTCTCCTCCTGATAAAATGCCCAGGTTACACAGCCCCTCTCCCTCTCCCCCTCCCCCTGATAAAATGCCCAGGTTACACAGCCCCTCTCCCTCTCCTCCTGATAAAATGCCCAGGTTACACAGCCCCTCTCCCTCTCCTCCTGATAAAATGCCCAGGTTACACAGCCCCTCTCCCTCTCCTCCTGATAAAATGCCCAGGTTACACAGCCCCTCTCCCTCTCCTCCTGATAAAATGCCCAGGTTACACAGCCCCTCTCCCTCTCCCTCCCCCTGATAAAATGCCCTGGTTACACAGCCCCTCTCCCTCTCCTCCTCCCCCTGATAAAATGCCCAGGTTACACAGCCCATCTCCCTCTCCTCCCCCTGATAAAATGCCCAGGTTACACAGCCCCTCTCCCTCTCCTCCCCCTGATAAAATGCCCAGGTTACACAGCCCCTCTCCCTCTCCCTCTCCTCCCCCTGATAAAATACCCAGGTTACACAGCCCCTCTCCCTCTCCTCCCCCTGATAAAATGCCCAGGTGACACAGCCCCTCTCCCTCTCCTCCCCCTGATAAAATGCCCAGGTTACACAGCCCCTCTCCCTCTCTCCTCCCCCTGATAAAATGCCCAGGTTACACAGCCCCTCTCCCTCTCCCTCTCCTCCCCCTGATAAAATGCCCAGGTTACACAGCCCCTCTCCCTCTCCTCCCCCTGATAAAATGCCCAGGTTACACAGCCCCTCTCCCTCTCCCTCTCCTCCCCCTGATAAAATGCCCTGGTTACACAGCCCCTCTCCCTCTCCCCCTGATAAAATGCCCAGGTTACACAGCCCCTCTCCCTCTCCCTCTCCCCCTGATAAAATGCCCAGGTTACACAGCCCCTCTCCCTCTCCTCCCCCTGATAAAATGCCCAGGTTACACAGCCCCTCTCCCTCTCCTCCTCCTGATAAAATGCCCAGGTTACACAGCCCCTCTCCCTCTCCTCCCCCTGATAAAATGCCCAGGTTACACAGCCCCTCTCCCTCTCCTCCTCCTCCTGATAAAATGCCCAGGTTACACAGCCCCTCTCCCTCTCCTCCTCCTCCTCCCCCTCCCCCTGATAAAATGCCCAGGTTACACAGCCCCTCTCCCTCTCCTCCCCCTGATAAAATGCCCAGGTTACACAGCCCCTCTCCCTCTCCTCCTGATAAAATGCCCAGGTTACACAGCCCCTCTCCCTCTCCTCCTCCCCCTGATAAAATGCCCAGGTTACACAGCCCCTCTCCCTCTCCTCCTCCTGATAAAATGCCCAGGTTACACAGCCCCTCTCCCTCTCCTCCTCCCCCCCTGATAAAATGCCCAGGTTACACAGCCCCTCTCCCTCTCCTCCCCCTGATAAAATGCCCAGGTTACACAGCCCCTCTCCCTCTCCCTCTCCCCCTGATAAAATGCCCAGGTTACACAGCCCCTCTCCCTCTCCTCCTCCCCCCTGATAAAATGCCCAGGTTACACAGCCCCTCTCCCTCTCCCTCCCCCTGATAAAATGCCCTGGTTACACAGCCCCTCTCCCTCTCCTCCTCCCCCTGATAAAATGCCCAGGTTACACAGCCCCTCTCCCTCTCCTCCCCCTGATAAAATGCCCAGGTTACACAGCCCCTCTCCTCCCCCTGATAAAATGCCCAGGTTACACAGCCCCTCTCCCTCTCCCTCCCCCTGATAAAATGCCCAGGTTACACAGCCCCTCTCCCTCTCCTCCCCCTGATAAAATGCCCTGGTTACACAGCCCCTCTCCCTCTCCTCCTCCCCCTGATAAAATGCCCAGGTTACACAGCCCCTCTCCCTCTCCCTCTCCTCCCCCTGATAAAATGCCCAGGTTACACAGCCCCTCTCCCTCTCCTCCCCCTGATAAAATGCCCAGGTTACACAGCCCCTCTCCCTCTCCTCCTCCCCGTGATAAAATGCCCAGGTTGCACAGCCCCTCTCCCTCTCCTCCTCCCCCTGATAAAATGCCCAGGTTACACAGCCCCTCTCCCTCTCCTCCCCCTGATAAAATGCCCAGGTTACACAGCCCCTCTCCCTCTCCTCCTCCCCCTGATAAAATGCCCAGGTTACACAGCCCCTCTCCCTCTCCCCTCCCCCTGATAAAATGCCCAGGTTACACAGCCCCTCTCCCTCTCCTCCCCCTGATAAAATGCCCAGGTTACACAGCCCCTCTCCCTCTCCCTCTCCTCCCCCTGATAAAATGCCCAGGTTACACAGCCCCTCTCCCTCTCCCTCTCCTCCCCCTGATAAAATGCCCAGGTTACACAGCCCCTCTCCCTCTCCTCCCCCTGATAAAATGCCCAGGTTACACAGCCCCTCTCCCTCTCCCTCCTCCTGATAAAATGCCCAGGTTACACAGCCCCTCTCCCTCTCCCCCTGATAAAATGCCCTGGTTGCACAGCCCCTCTCCCTCTCCTCCCCCTGATAAAATGCCCAGGTTACACAGCCCCTCTCCCTCTACTCCCCCTGATAAAATGCCCAGGTTACACAGCCCCTCTCCCTCTCCTCCCCCTGATAAAATGCCCAGGTTACACAGCCCCTCTCCCTCTCCTCCTGATAAAATGCCCAGGTTACACAGCCCCTTTCCCTCTCCTCCCCCTGATAAAATGCCCAGGTTACACAGCCCCTCTCCCTCTCCTCCCCCTGATAAAATGCCCAGGTGACACAGCCCCTCTCCCTCTCCTCCTCCTGATAAAATGCCCAGGTTACACAGCCCCTCTCCCTCTCCCCCTCCCCCTGATAAAATGCCCAGGTTACACAGCCCCTCTCCCTCTCCTCCTGATAAAATGCCCAGGTTACACAGCCCCTCTCCCTCTCCCTCTCCTCCCCCTGATAAAATGCCCAGGTTACACAGCCCCTCTCCCTCTCCTCCTCCTGATAAAATGCCCAGGTTACACAGCCCCTCTCCCTCTCCCCCTCCCCCTGATAAAATGCCCAGGTTACACAGCCCCTCTCCCTCTCCTCCTGATAAAATGCCCAGGTTACACAGCCCCTCTCCCTCTCCCTCTCCTCCCCCTGATAAAATGCCCAGGTTACACAGCCCCTCTCCCTCTCCTCCTCCTGATAAAATGCCCAGGTTACACAGCCCCTCTCCCTCTCCTCCTCCTGATAAAATGCCCAGGTTACACAGCCCCTCTCCCTCTCCTCCTCCTGATAAAATGCCCAGGTTACACAGCCCCTCTCCCTCTCCTCCCCCTGATAAAATGCCCAGGTTACACAGCCCCTCTCCCTCTCCTCCTCCTGATAAAATGCCCAGGTTACACAGCCCCTCTCCCTCTCCTCCCCCTGATAAAATGCCCAGGTTACACAGCCCCTCTCCCTCTCCCTCTCCTCCCCTGATAAAATGCCCAGGTTACACAGCCCCTCTCCCTCTCCTCCTCCTGATAAAATGCCCAGGTTACACAGCCCCTCTCCCTCTCCTCCTGATAAAATGCCCAGGTTACACAGCCCCTCTCCCTCTCCTCCCCCCTGATAAAATGCCCAGGTTACACAGCCCCTCTCCCTCTCCTCCCCCTGATAAAATGCCCAGGTTACACAGCCCCTCTCCCTCTCCTCCCCCTGATAAAATGCCCAGGTTACACAGCCCCTCTCCCTCTCCTCCTCCTCCTGATAAAATGCCCAGGTTACACAGCCCCTCTCCCTCTCCTCCCCCTGATAAAATGCCCTGGTTACACAGCCCCTCTCTCTCCTCCCCCTGATAAAATGCCCAGGTTACACAGCCCCTCTCCCTCTCCCTCTCCTCCCCCTGATAAAATGCCCAGGTTACACAGCCCCTCTCCCTCTCCTCCCCCTGATAAAATGCCCAGGTTACACAGCCCCTCTCCCTCCTCCCCCTGATAAAATGCCCAGGTTACACAGCCCCTCTCCCTCTCCCTCTCCCTCTCCTCCTCCTCCTCCTCCTCCTCCTGATAAAATGCCCAGGTTACACAGCCCCTCTCCCTCTCCCTCTCCTCCCCCTGATAAAATGCCCAGGTTACACAGCCCCTCTCCCTCTCCTCCTCCCCCTGATAAAATGCCCAGGTTACACAGCCCCTCTCCCTCTCCTCCCTGATAAAATGCCCAGGTTACACAGCCCCTCTCCCTCTCCTCCCCCTGATAAAATGCCCAGGTTACACAGCCCCTCTCCCTCTCCTCCTCCCCCTGACAAAATGCCCAGGTTACACAGCCCCTCTCCCTCTCCTCCTCCCCCTGATAAAATGCCCAGGTTACACAGCCCCTCTCCCTCTCCTCCCTGATAAAATGCCCAGGTTACACAGCCCCTCTCCCTCTCCTCCTCCCCCTGATAAAATGCCCTGGTTACACAGCCCCTCTCACTCTCCCTCTCCTCCTCCTCCTGATAAAATGCCCAGGTTACACAGCCCCTCTCCCTCTCCTCCTCCCCCTGATAAAATGCCCAGGTTACACAGCCCCTCTCCCTCTCCTCCCCCTGATAAAATGCCCAGGTTACACAGCCCCTCTCCCTCTCCTCCTGATAAAATGCCCAGGTTACACAGCCCCTCTCCCTCTCCTCCTCCCCCTGATAAAATGCCCAGGTTACACAGCCCCTCTCCCTCTCCTCCTCCTCCTGATAAAATGCCCAGGTTACACAGCCCCTCTCCCTCTCCCCCTCCCCCTGATAAAATGCCCAGGTTACACAGCCCCTCTCCCTCTCCTCCTCCCCTGATAAAATGCCCAGGTTACACAGCCCCTCTCCCTCTCCCTCTCCTCCCCCTGATAAAATGCCCAGGTTACACAGCCCCTCTCCCTCTCCTCCCCCTGATAAAATGCCCAGGTTACACAGCCCCTCTCCCTCTCCTCCTCCCCCTGATAAAATGCCCAGGTTGCACAGCCCCTCTCCCTCTCCTCCTCCCCCTGATAAAATGCCCAGGTTACACAGCCCCTCTCCCTCTCCTCCTCCCCCTGATAAAATGCCCAGGTTACACAGCCCCTCTCCCTCTCTCTCCCCCTGATAAAATGCCCAGGTTACACAGCCCCTCTCCCTCTCCCTCTCCTCCCCCTGATAAAATGCCCAGGTTACACAGCCCCTCTCCCTCTCCCTCTCCTCCCCCTGATAAAATGCCCAGGTTACACAGCCCCTCTCCCTCTCCTCCCCCTGATAAAATGCCCAGGTTACACAGCCCCTCTCCCTCTCCTCCCTCCTGATAAAATGCCCAGGTTACACAGCCCCTCTCCCTCTCCCCCTGATAAAATGCCCTGGTTGCACAGCCCCTCTCCCTCTCCCTCTCCTCCCCCTGATAAAATGCCCAGGTTGCACAGCCCCTCTCCCTCTCCTCCCCCTGATAAAATGCCCAGGTTACACAGCCCCTCTCCCTCTCCTCCCTGATAAAATGCCCAGGTTACACAGCCCCTCTCCCTCTCCTCCCCCTGATAAAATGCCCAGGTTACACAGCCCCTCTCCCTCTCCCCCTCCCCCTGATAAAATGCCCAGGTTACACAGCCCCTCTCCCTCTCCTCCTCCTGATAAAATGCCCAGGTTACACAGCCCCTCTCCCTCTCCTCCTCCCCCTGATAAAATGCCCAGGTTACACAGCCCCTCTCCCTCTCCCTCTCCCCCTGATAAAATGCCCAGGTTACACAGCCCCTCTCCCTCTCCCTCTCCTCCCCCTGATAAAATGCCCAGGTTACACAGCCCCTCTCCCTCTCCTCCCCCTGATAAAATGCCCTGGTTGCACAGCCCCTCTCCCTCTCCCGTCCTGTGATGTAAGATTCTATGATTTCACACAGCCCCTCTCCCTCTCCCGTCCTGTATCTCAGAGCCACAGGTCATTCAGCCCTCGGGCCGGTTCTGCCAGTCAATTAGATCAGGGCTGATCTGCACCTCAAATCCATTTACCCGCCTTTGCTCCAGATCCCTCGATACCTTACCCAAAGATCTATCGATCTCAGTCTGGAAAACTCCAATTGTCCCCCAGCATCCACAACCTTTTGGGGGGGGGGGGAAGAGAGTTCCAGATTTCCACTCCCCTTAGTGTGAAAAATGGCTTCCTGATTTCGCTCCTGAATGTCTGAGCTGTATTCTTAAGATTGTGCCCCTTCTTCTGGATACCCCCCCACCAGAGGAAATA
>NW_027138858.1:0-32270 GCF_035084215.1 Heptranchias perlo | reverse complement strand
TAGAGGAGTACAAAAAGTGCAGGGGGATACTTAAAAAATAAATTAGGAGATCAAGGAGGGGCCATGAAATAACACTGGCGAGCAAAATAAAGGAAAATCCTAAGATGTTTTATAAGTATATTAAGGGTAAGAGGATGACTGGGGAAAAAATAGGGCCCATTAGGGACAAAAATGGCAATCTGTGTGTGGAGCCGGCAGATGTAGGAGGAGTTCTAAATGAATTTTTTGCATCTGTTTTCACTATGGAGAAGGACGATGTAGACATAGAAATACGGCAGGGGGACTGTGATATACTCGAACATATTAACATCGAGCGGGAGGAGGTATTGGCGGTTTTAGCAGGCCTAAAAATGGATAAATCCCCAGGCCCGGACGAAATGTATCCCAGGCTACTGTGTGAGGCAAAGGAGGAGATTGCGGGGGCTCTGACACATATATTCAGAACCTCTCTGGCCACAGGGGATGTGCCAGAGGACTGGAGAACCGCTAATGTAATACCATTATTCAAGAAGGGGAGTAGGGAAAAACCGGGGAACTACAGGCCAGTGAGCCTAACATCAGTGGTAGGAAAATTATTGGAAAAAATTCTGAAGGACAAAATTAGTCTCCACTTGGAGAAGCAAGGATTAATCAGGGATAGTCAACATGGCTTTGTCAAGGGAAGATCATGTCTGACTAATTTGATTTAATTTTTTGAGGGGGTGACTAGGCGTGTGGATGAGGGTAACGCAGTGGATGTGGTATACATGGATTTCAGTAAGGCCTTCGATAAAGTCCCGCACAGGAGACTGGTCAAGAAGGTACGAGCCCATGGAATCCAGGGTGCCTTGGCACTTTGGATACAAAACTGGCTTAGTGGCAGAAGGCAGAGGGTGATGGTCGAAGGTTGTTTTTGTGACTGGAAGCCTGTGGCCAGTGGGGTACCACAGGGATCGGTGCTGGGTCCCTTGCTGTTTGTGGTCTACATTCATGACTTGGATATGAATGTAAAAGGTATGATCAGTAAGTTCGCTGATGATACAAAAATTGGTAGGGTGGTAAATAGCGAGGAGGATAGCCTCAGTCTGCAGGACGATATAGATGGGTTGGTCAGATGGGCGGAACAGTGGCAAATGGAATTTAACCCGGAAAAGTGCGAGGTGATGCACTTTGGAGGGACTAACAAGGCAAGGGAATACACAATGAATGGGAGGACCCTAGGCAAGACAGAGGGTCAGAGGGATCTTGGTGTGCAAGTTCACAGATCCCTGAAGGCGGCGGAACAGGTAGATAAGGTGGTAAAGAAGGCATATGGGATACTTGCCTTTATTAGCCGAGGCATAGAATATAAGAGCAAGGAGGTTATGATGGAGCTGTATAAAACACTGGTTAGGCCACAGCTGGAGTACTGTGTGCAGTTCTGGTCGCCACACTACAGGAAGGATGTGATCGCTTTGGAGAGGGTGCAGAGGAGATTCACCAGGATGTTACCAGGGCTGGAGCGCTTCAGCTATGAAGAGAGACTGGGAAGATTGGGTTTGTTTTCCTTGGAGCAGAGGAGGCTGAGGGGGGACATGATTGAGGTGTACAAAATTATGAGGGGCACAGATAGGATGGATACTAAGGAGCTTTTTCCCTTCGTTGGGGGTTCTATAACAAGGGGACATAGATTCAAGGTAAAAGGCGGGAGGTTTAGAGGGGATTTGAGAAAGAACTTTTTCACCCAGAGGGTGGTTGGAGTCTGGAACTCACTGCCTGAAAGGGTTGTGGAGGCAGGAACCCTCACAACATTCAAGAAGCATTTGGATGAGCACTTGAAATGCCATAGCATACAAGGCTACGGACCAAATGCTGGAATATGGGATTAGAGTAGACAGGGCTGATGGCCGGCGCGGACACGATGGGCCGAAGGGCCTCTATCCGTGCTGTATAACTCTATGACTCTCTATGACTCTATGACTCCTTACACCATGTTTACAACTCCCATTCCACAACCCCTTACACCATGGTTACAACTCCTTTTGCACACTCATTGCACCATGTTTACAACTCCCATTCCACCCCCTCTGACACCATGTTTACAACTCCCATTGCACACCCCCTTACACCATGTTCACAACTCCCATTCCACACCCCCTTACACCATGTTTACAACTCCCATTGCACACCCCCTTACACCATGTTTACAACTCCCATTGCACACCCCCTTACACCATGTTTACAACTCCCATTCCACACCCCCTTACACCATGTTTACAACTCCCATTGCACACCCCCTTACACCATGTTTACAACACCCTTTCCACACTCCTTACACCATGTTTACAACTCCCATTGCACACCCCCTTACACAATGTTTACAACTCCCATTCCACACTCCCTTACACCATGTTTACAACTCCCATTGCACACCCCCTTACACCATGTTTACAACTCCCTTTCCACACTCCTTACACCATGTTTACAACTCCCATTCCAGACTCCCTTACACCATGTTTACAACTCCCATTCCACACCCCCTTACACCATGTTTACAACTCCCATTCCACACCCCCTTACACCATGGTTACAACTCCTTTTGCATACTCCTTACACCATGTTTACATCTCCCATTCCACACCCCCTTACACCATGTTTACAACTCCCATTGCACACCCCCTTACACCATGTTTACAACACCCTTTCCACACTCCTTACACCATGTTTACAACTCCCATTGCACACCCCCTTACACCATGTTTACAACTCCCATTCCACACTCCCTTACACCATGTTTACAACTCCCATTGCACACCCCCTTACACCATGTTTACAACTCCCTTTCCACACTCCTTACACCATGTTTACAACTCCCATTCCAGACTCCCTTACACCATGTTTACAACTCCCATTCCACACCCCCTTACACCATGTTTACAACTCCCATTCCACACCCCCTTACACCATGGTTACAACTCCTTTTGCATACTCCTTACACCATGTTTACATCTCCCATTCCACACCCCCTTACACCATGTTTACAACTCCCATTCCACACCCCCTAACACCATGTTTACAACTCCCATTCCACACTCCCTTACACCATGTTTACATCTCCCATTCTTTGATGTAGATTCGTCGTCCAGTACTTCCCCGGAGCGGAGAAACTACGCCATGTTCTCCGCAGCCTTCAACATGTCATCGATGACGACGAACACTTCGCTATGGCCATCCCCATGCCTCCACTACTCGCCTTCAAACAGCCACCCAACCTCAAACAGACCATCGTTCGCAGCAAATTACCCAGCTCTCAGGAGAACAGGGTCCACGACACCACACAACCCTGCCACGGCAATCTCTGCAAGAGATGCCAGATCATCGACACAGATACCACCATCACACGAGAGGACACCACCCACCAGGTACATGGTTCATACTCCTGTGACTCGGCCAACGTTGTCTACCTCATACATTGCAGGAAAGGATGCCCGGAGCATGGTACATTGGCGAGACCATGCAGACACTGCGATAACGGATGAACGGACACCGCGCAACAATCGCCAGACAGGAGGGTTCCCTCCCAGTCGGGGAACACTTCAGCAGTCAAGGACATTCAGCCTCCGATCTTCGGGTAAGTGTTCTCCAAGGCGGCCTTCGAGACACACGACAACGCAAAATTGTCGAGCAGAAATTGATAGCCAAGTTCCGCACACATGAGGACGGCCTCAACCGGGATCTTGGGTTCATGTCACGCTACATGTAACCCCACCTGACATGGAGTCATCCAGACTCAAGTCGTAGTTGGCTTGTTCTCCATGCACAGATGCGGCCGGACCTCCTGCGATTTCCAGCAAAAAAAAGTTATCTGTTTTTAATACAAACCCCAGCATCTGCTACATTTGACCCCTGGTGACCCCACCTCAGTATTCTTGGATGTAAGGTTTCCCTGACTAACCTGTTTGAACACCATTCACTCCTTTGATTGCTGTGATTATCTGTCTGCCGAGGTGTGATAAAGGGCAGTTAGAAAGATTATCTGTAATCACCAGGCATTGTTCTCTGACTATATATGCTGTGCCTTTATGCAACTCCTCCTCACTTCACCTGATGAAGGAGCAAAGCTCCGAAAGCTTGTGATTTCAAATAAAGCAGTGGGATTCTCTGGCTAGTGTAAAAACAGTTGGATTCTCCGGCTAGTGGACTATAACCTGGTGTTGTGCGACTCCTTACATTTGTTTTTACACCAGCCGGAGAATCCCACTGTTTTTACACTACCCGGAGAATCACACTGTTTTTACACTACCCGGAGAATCACACTGTTTTTACACTACCCGGAGAATCCCACTGTTTTTACACTACCCGGAGAATCACACTGTTTTTACACTACCCGGAGAATCACACTGTTTTTACACAAGCCGGAGAATCCCACTGTCGTTACACTAGCCGGAGAATCCCACTGTTTTTACACTACCCGGAGAATCCAACTGTTTTTACACTAGCCGGAGAATCACACTGTTTTTACACTACCCGGAGAATCCCACTGTTGATACACTACCCGGAGAATCCAACTGTTTTTACACTAGCCGGAGAATCCCACTGTTTTTACACTACCCGGAGAATCACACTGTTTTTACACTACCCGGAGAATCACACTGTTTTACACAAGCCGGAGAATCCCACTGTTGATACACTAGCCGGAGAATCACACTGTTTTGCACAAGCCGGAGAATCCCACTGTTTTTACACTAGCCGGAGAATCCCACTGTCGTTACACTACCCGGAGAATCCCACTGTTTTCACACTTGCCGGAGAATCACACTTTTTGCACTAGCCGGAGAATCACACTGTCGTTACACTACCCGGAGAATCCCACTGTTTTTACACTACCCGGAGAATCCAACTGTTTTTACACAAGCCGGAGAATTCCACTGTTTTTACACAAGCCGGAGAATCCCACTGTTTTTACACTAGCCGGAGAATCCCACTGTTTTTACACTAGCCGGAGAATCACACTGTTTTTACACTAGCCGGAGAATCACACTGTTTTTACACTAGCCGGAGAATCCCACTGTTTTTACACAAGCCGGAGAATCCCACTGTCTTTACACAAGCCGGAGAATCCCACTGTCGTTACACTACCCGGAGAATCCCACTGTTTTCACACTTGCCGGAGAATCACACTTTTTACACTAGCCGGAGAATCACACTGTTTTTACACTAGCCGGAGAATCCCACTGTTTTTACACTAGCCGGAGAATCCCACTGTTTTTACACTAGCCGGAGAATCCCACTGTTTTTACACAAGCCGGAGAATCACACTTTTTACACTAGCCGGAGAATCACACTGTTTTTACACTAGCCGGAGAATCCCACTGTTTTTACACAAGCCGGAGAATCCCACTGTCGTTACACTACCCGGAGAATCCCACTGTTTTCACACTTGCCGGAGAATCACACTTTTTACACTAGCCGGAGAATCACACTGTTTTTACACGAGCAGGAGAATCCCACTGTTGTTACACTAGCCGGAGAATCACACTGTTTTACACTACCCGGAGAATCCAACTGTTTTTACACTAGCCGGAGAATCACACTTTTTACACTAGCCGGAGAATCACACTGTTTTGCACAAGCCGGAGAATCCCACTGTTTTTACACAAGCCGGAGAATCACACTGTTTTTACACTAGCCGGAGAATCCCACTGTTTTTACACAAGCCGGAGAATCCCACTGTTTTTACACTAGCCGGAGAATCCCACTGTTTTTACACTAGCCGGAGAATCCCACTGTTTTTACACTAGCCGGAGAATCCCACTGTTTTTACACTAGCCGGAGAATCCCACTGTTTTTACACAAGCCGGAGAATCCCACTGTTTTTACACTAGCCGGAGAATCCAACTGTTTTTACACTAGCCGGAGAATCCAACTGTTTTTACACAAGCCGGAGAATCCCACTGTTTTTACACTAGCCGGAGAATCACACTGTTTTTACACTACCCGGAGAATCACACTGTTTTTACACTAGCCGGAGAATCACACTGTTTTTACACTAGCCGGAGAATCCCACTGTTTTTACACAAGCCGGAGAATCCCACTGTCGTTACACTACCCGGAGAATCCCACTGTTTTCACACTTGCCGGAGAATCACACTTTTTGCACTAGCCGGAGAATCACACTGTTTTTACACTAGCCGGAGAATCACACTGTTTTTACACGAGCAGGAGAATCCCACTGTTGTTACACTAGCCGGAGAATCACACTTTTTACACTAGCCGGAGAATCCCACTGTTTTTACACTAGCCGGAGAATCACACTGTTTTTACACAAGCCGGAGAATCCCACTGTCGTTACACAAGCCGGAGAATCCCACTGTTTTTACACTAGCCGGAGAATCCCACTGTTTTCACACTAGCCGGAGAATCACACTTTTTACACTCGCCGGAGAATCCCACTGTTTTCACACTAGCCGGAGAATCACACTTTTTACACTAGCCGGAGAATCCAACTGTTTTTACACTAACCGGAGAATCCAACTGTTTTTACACTAGCCGGAGAATCACACTTTTTACACTAGCCGGAGAATCCCACTGTTTTTACACTAGCCGGAGAATCACACTGTTTTTACACAAGCCGGAGAATCCCACTGTCGTTACACTAGCCGGAGAATCCCACTGTTTTTACACTAGCCGGAGAATCCCACTGTTTTCACACTAGCCGGAGAATCACACTTTTTACACTAGCTGGAGAATCCCACTGTTTTCACACTAGCCGGAGAATCACACTTTTTACACTAGCCGGAGAATCCAACTGTTTTTACACTAACCGGAGAATCCAACTGTTTTTACACTAGCCGGAGAATCACACTTTTTACACTAGCCGGAGAATCCCACTGTTTTTACACTAGCCGGAGAATCCCACTGTTTTTACACTAGCCGGAGAATCCCACTGTTTTTACACAAGCCGGAGAATCCCACTGTCGTTACACTAGCCGGAGAATCCCACTGTTTTTACACTAGCCGGAGAATCCCACTGTTTTCACACTTGCCGGAGAATCACACTTTTTACACTAGCCGGAGAATCCAACTGTTTTTACACTAGCCGGAGAATCACACTGTTTTTACACTACCCGGAGAATCACACTGTTTTTACACTACCCGGAGAATCACACTGTTTTACACTAGTCGGGAATCACACTGTTTTTGCACAAGCCGGAGAATCCCACTGTTTTCACACTAGCCGGAGAATCACACTTTTTACACTAGCCGGAGAATCCCACTGTTTTTACACTAGCCGGAGAATCACACTGTTTTTACACTACCCGGAGAATCCCACTGTTTTCACACTAGCCGGAGAATCACACTTTTTACACTAGCCGGAGAATCCCACTGTTTTCACACTAGCCGGAGAATCACACTTTTTACACTAGCCGGAGAATCCCACTGTTTTCACACTAGCCGGAGAATCATACTTTTTACACTAGCCGGAGAATCCAACTGTTTTTACACTAACCGGAGAATCCAACTGTTTTTACACTAGCCGGAGAATCACACTTTTTACACTAGCCGGAGAATCCCACTGTTTTTACACTAGCCGGAGAATCACACTGTTTTTACACTAGCCGGAGAATCCCACTGTTTTTACACAAGCCGGAGAATCCCACTGTCGTTACACTACCCGGAGAATCCCACTGTTTTCACACTTGCCGGAGAATCACACTTTTTACACTAGCCGGAGAATCCAACTGTTTTTACACTAGCCGGAGAATCACACTGTTTTTACACTAGCCGGAGAATCACACTGTTTTACACAAGTCGGGAATCACACTGTTTTTACACAAGCCGGAGAATCCCACTGTTTTTACACTAGCCGGAGAATCCCACTGTTTTTACACAAGCCGGAGAATCCCACTGTCGTTACACTACCCGGAGAATCCCACTGTTTTCACACTTGCCGGAGAATCACACTTTTTACACTAGCCGGAGAATCCCACTGTTTTTACACTACCCGGAGAATCACACTGTTTTTACACTACCCGGAGAATCACACTGTTTTTACACTAGCCGGAGAATCATACTGTTTTACACTAGTCGGGAATCACACTGTTTTTACACAAGCCGGAGAATCCCACTGTCGTTACACTACCCGGAGAATCCCACTGTTTTCACACTAGCCGGAGAATCACACTATTTTTACACTAGCCGGAGAATCCAACTGTTTTTACACTAGCCGGAGAATCACACTGTTTTTACACTAGCCGGAGAATCACACTGTTTTACACAAGTCGGGAATCACACTGTTTTTACACAAGCCGGAGAATCCCACTGTTTTTACACTAGCCGGAGAATCCCACTGTTTTTACACTAGCCGGAGAATCCCACTGTTTTTACACAAGCCGGAGAATCCCACTGTCGTTACACTACCCGGAGAATCCCACTGTTTTCACACTTGCCGGAGAATCACACTTTTTACACTAGCCGGAGAATCCCACTGTTTTTACACTACCCGGAGAATCACACTGTTTTTACACTACCCGGAGAATCACACTGTTTTTACACTAGCCGGAGAATCATACTGTTTTACACTAGTCGGGAATCACACTGTTTTTACACAAGCCGGAGAATCCCACTGTCGTTACACTAGCCGGAGAATCCCACTGTTTTCACACTAGCCGGAGAATCACACTTTTTACACTAGCCGGAGAATCCAACTGTTTTTACACTAGCCGGAGAATCAAACTGTTTTTACACGAGCAGGAGAATCACACTTTTTACACTAGCCGGAGATTCCCACTGTTTTTACACTAGCCGGAGAATCCCACTGTTGTAACACGAGCAGGAGAATCACACTGTTTTTACACTAGCCGGAGAATCCCACTGTTGTTACACTAGCCGGAGAATCCCACTGTTTTTACACTAGCCGGAGAATCCCACTGTTGTTACACTAGCCGGAGAATCACACTGTTTTTACACGAGCAGGAGAATCACACTTTTTACACTAGCCGGAGATTCCCACTGTTTTTACACTAGCCGGAGAATCCCACTGTTTTTGCACTGGTCGGAGAATCCCACTGTTTTACACTAGCCGGAGAATCCCACTGTTTTACACAAACCGGAGAATCCCACTGTTTCTGTTGTTACACGAGCAATAATTTCCTATTTATTCATTGAGGTCTGTGTCCATCTGATATTATCACTTCCGGGACCCTGTTCGGACGCCAATAATCTCTCTGATATTTGCTTTGACTCTATTTCATTTTTCGGGTAATCAGAGGTGAGATCAACGAAAATTTATTACTTTTCCAACTATTTGGCTTCATTCATATTAAAATACAACAAGTTTTACAGGTGGAGATTTAAACAACTTTTCATTCAGTGCTCCAACTCGAGACTCAGAATGGCCCATTCTTCTGCTCCCGGAGACCGAGAGGTTAATCCTCTATCGATATCATGTGTGCTGATCATCGACTCCCTCTGGTCAGTCTCATGGACTGTCGCCTCCAACTAACTACAGCGGCTGCTTTTATATTCTTCTTGCTGCAAAACAAGCTCCCAGTACTTTCCCATGGTTTAAAACAGGTTGATATTCCCGCATTAATTGTTTACAACAGCTTCTCAGACTTTCAAGGCCTCACAGATGTCTTATCTTTAAGTCTGCTGGATCAGACTTTCCCAATGTGGCCAACCCTCCCAGCATGTCGCCCTGACTGGTCAGTTCCAGGTCATGAACCCAGGTTTCTAGCAAATCCTTTTAGTTTCCTTAAAACTGGTATTTGGGTTTTATATTGGAAAGTCCAAAATCCGTTTCTATTCAGTTCGGCCGCAGCTGTCGCAGCATTATGTGACTTCAGCCCCTTGCTCGGTTTGTTCTCGGCTCTATCTCAGTCTGAAGTGTTTGGTTGGCAGAGGGCGGAGTGAGGAGTGAGATCAGCAGGAAGAGGACATGAAACAAGAAGGGAAACTGGCATCAGAGAGGAAGCCATTGACGTATCACACGGGGCGGCCCGTATACTGGGGTCATTACTTGGTCTAGTCCTTTGTAACATCTTCACCTTGCTTGGAGGGAAGGCTCTATTGGGTTAAAGTGGACTCTGGTTTTCAATGTCAAGCAGCTGTCCAGACAGCTCCGTACTGAGGGGAGCACTTTCAATGCTGCATTTACAATTCTGAACCTTGAATAGATTTGGGGGAAGAGGGAGGATTCCCTGCACCTCCCCTTAGTATTTGGGGTTGAATTCCTGTTCAGAGAATTGGAGTGGTGAATGTGGGCTCAGCGTGAGTCAACTGAATAAAATGACAGACCGCAAAAATAAACAGCCCCCAGTAGCGTAAGGCACTGGACTTTAAACCTTCCTGCACAGTCCTGTTTTAGGAGAGACTGAGGCTGGTGGGTTTTAACAGGGATTTTATCCACAATGGCTTTGATTCTCGGACTTGTTCTCTCATCGCTGGTTCCCTCCGAGGCAAATCAACAAGGTTTGTTCTGCAGGGAGCTCACAGCCGATTCTCAATATATTAGTAATTTACTCTGATGATCTTAACGTTGGCTTTAAGTAATAACACAAAGCTCCTCTCAGTCTTCCTCCCCAGTAACACTGCCCGAACACTGTTGGGCAGACAGAAACGTGCCAATTTCCTGCTGGAGGAGTTAAGGCCCGGGAACCTGGAGCGAGAATGTATGGAGGAAATCTGTAACTACGAGGAGGCGAGCGAAGTGTTTGAAGATGCGGAGAAGACGGTGAGTAAAACCGAGGCACCTCACGGTTAACGTTCGGTGAGTGGAGAAAGGGAGCGGAGTGTCCTTGAGAGGCTGGGTCCCGGGGGGAGATCCTCAGTGCTCTCCCCACTTCACAAAAAGTAACGCCGGGAGGGAGCAGCTCCCAGCGAGTTTCCTGCTCTTGTAGATGTGTTTTGCTGCGTCAGTTTGTTCTTTTTTACTTTATTGATTTAAACTTAAATCAATCTTTAATTAAACTTAAACCCATGTTTAATAACAAAAGTTTAAACTTAAATCTATCTTTAATAACAAACTTCTTAAACTTACACCTATCGAGAATGATCATCAATCGATCGAGAATGATCATCGATCGAGAATGATCATCAATCTATCTATAGTGATCATCGATCTAGAATGATCATCAATCTAGAATGATCATCAATCTATCTATAGTGATCATCGATCTAGAATGATCATCAATCTAGAATGATCATCAATCTATCGAGAATGATCATCGATCGAGAATGATCATCGATCGAGAATGATCATCAATCTAGAATGATCATCAATCTATCGAGAATGATCATCGATCGAGAATGATCATCAATCTATCTATAGTGATCATCAATCTAGAATGATCATCAATCTATCGAGAATGATCATCAATCTAGAATGATCATCAATCTAGAATGATCATCAATCTAGAATGATCATCAATCAATCGAGAATGATCATCGATCGAGAATGATCATCAATCTATCTATAGTGATCATCGATCTAGAATGATCATCAATCTATCTATAGTGATCATCGATCTAGAATGATCATCGATCTAGAATGATCATCAATCTAGAGTGATCATCGATCTAGAATGATCATCAATCTATCTAGAATGATCATCAATCTAGAATGATCATCAATCTATCTATAGTGATCATCGATCTAGAATGATCATCAATCTATCTATAGTGATCATTGATCTAGAATGATCATCAATCTAGAATGATCATCGATCTAGAATGATCATCAATCTATCTAGAATGATCATCGATCTATCTAGAATGATCATCAATCTATCTATAGTGATCATCATCTATAGTGATCATCAATCAATCTATAATGATCATCGATCAGTCTATAATGATCTATCTATAATGATCATCGATCATGATCATCGATCAATCTATAATGATCTATCTATAATCATCAATCTATAACGATCATCAATCTATCTATAATCATCAATTTATAATGATCAATCTATAATGATCAATCTATAATGATCAATCTATAATGATCATCGATCAATCTATAATGATCAATCTATAATGATCATCGATCAATCTATAATGATCAATCTATAATGATCAATCTATAATGATCATCGATCAATCTATAATGATCATCGATCAATCTATAATGATCAATCTATAATGATCAATCTATAATGATCATCGATCAATCTATAATGATCAATCTATAATGATCATCAATCTATCTATAGTGATCATCAATCTATAATCATCAATTTATAATGATCATCAATCGATCGAGAATGACCATCAATCTATCTATAATGATCATCAATCTATCTTTAATACTTTAAGTTTTAATCTATCTTTCTTTAACCTCGCCTTATCTTCGATTTGCCTTTAATAATTAAACCGTCCCGTTACTTTTCTGCTGCTTTCAATCTCTCAGAAACAATAGTATACAAAAGGTTTAAAGTCCAATCATTATTGCATTCATTTAGAATCAGAGAGTTTTACAGCACAGGAGGGGGCCATTCAGCCCATCGTGCCTGTGCCAGCTCCCTGAAAGAACCATCTCCCTAGTCTCATGCTCCTGCCCTTGCCCCGTGTCCTTTTAAATGCTCTTTTTTGTTTATTTATTCACTTATCTTTTAAAAGCCACCATGGACTCTGTTCCCTCCCCACTATTCTCAGTAGAGCCTCCTGTTACTCAACCCTCACCACATGTAAATAGTAAAAACCTGCTAACTTCTCCCTTCATTCCTTCGGCAATGATCTTAATTCCTGCCCTCTAGTTACAGACTCACTAACCAGACAGACACTCTCCCCATTTACCTTATCACAGCCCCTCATCATATGAACATCGTCAGATCACCTCTCAAACCATGTGGGTGTGGGGAGGGAGGGTGGTGGGGAGGTGTTTGTGTGGGGTGGGTGTGCAGGGGTGTGTATGTGTGGGTGTGTGTCTGTGTTTTTGAGGGGGTGTGTGTGGGTGTTTTGGAGTGTGTTGAGGGGCGTGCAGGTGCATTGAGGGGGGCGTGTGTTTTGAGAGTGTGTGTTTTGAATGTGTGTGGGTGTTTTGGGGTTTGGGGGTGTGTGTGTGGGTGTGTGTGTGGGTGTGTGTGTGGGTGTGTGTGTGGGTGTTTTGAGGTGTGGGGGTGTGTGTGGGTGTGTGTGTGGGTGTGTGTGTGGGTGTTTTGAGGTGTGTGGGTGTGTGTGTGGGTGTGTGTGTGGGTGTTTTGAGGTGTGGGGGGGTGTGTGGGTGTGTGTGTGGGTGTGTGTGTGGGTGTTTTGAGGTGTGTGGGTGTGTGTGTGGGTGTGTGTGTGGGTGTTTTGAGGTGTGGGGGTGTGTGTGTTTTGGTGTGTGTGTGGGTGTGTTTTGGGGTGTGTGTGTGGGTGTGTGTGTGTGTGTTTTGGTGTGTGTGTGTGTGTGTTTTGGTGTGTGTGTGTGTGTGTTTTGGTGTGTGTGTGTGTGTGTTTTGGTGTGTGTGTGTGTGTGTTTTGGTGTGTGTGTGTGGGTGTTTTGGTGTGTGTGTGTGTGTGTTTTGGGGTGTGTGTGTGTGTGTTTTGGTGTGTGTGTGTGTGTGTTTTGGGGTGTGTGTGTGTGTGTTTTGGGGTGATGTGTGTGTGTGTGTGTTTTGGGGGGTGTGTGTGTGTGTTTTGGTGTGTGTGTGTGTGTGTGTGTGTGTGTTTTGGGGTGTGTGTGTGGGTGTGTGTGTGTGTGTTTTGGTGTGTGTGTGTGTTTTGGGGTGTGTGTGTGTGTGTGTTTTTGTGTGTGTGTGTGTTTGTGTTTTGGGGTGTGTGTGTGTGTGTGTTTTGGGGTGTGTGTGTGTTTTGGGGTGTGTGTGTGTGTGTGTGTTTTGGGGTGTGTGTGTGTGTGTTTTGGGGTGTGAGTGTGTGTGTGTGTGTTTTGGGGTGTGTGTGTGTGTGTGTTTTGGGGTGTGTGTGTTTGTGTTTTGGTGTGTGTGTGTGTGTGTGTGTGTGTTTTGGGGTGTGTGTGTGTTTGTGTTTTGGGGTGTGTGTGTGTGTGTTTTGAGGTGTGTGTGTGTGTGTTTTGGGGTGTGTGTGTGTGTGTGTGTGTGTTTTGGGGTGTGTGTGTGTTTTGGGGTGTGTGTGTGTGTGTTTTGAGGTGTGTGTGTGTGTGTTTTGGGGTGTGTGTGTGTGTGTGTTTTGGGGTGTGTGTGTGTGTGTGTTTTGGGGTGTGTGTGTGTGTGTGTTTTGGGGTGTGTGTGTGTGTGTTTTGGGGGGTGTGTGTGTGTGTTTTGGGGTGTGTGTGTGTTTTGGGGTGTGTGTGTGTGTGTTTTGGGGTGTGTGTGTGCGTGTTTTGGGGTGTGTGTGGTGGGTGTGGGTGTGGTGTGGTTTGGGGGTGTGTGTGTGTGTGTGTGTTTGGGGTGTGTGTGTTTGGGGGTGTGGTGTGTGTGGTTTGGGGTGTGTGTGGTGTGGGTGGGGTGTGTGGGGTGTGTGTGTGGGGGTGGTGTGTGTGTGGTGGTGGTGTGGGTGGGTGTGTGGTGGTGTTGGTGTGTGGGGTGTGTGGGGTGGGTGTGGTGTGTTGGGGGTGGGTGTGGTGTGGGTGTGTGGGGGGGGTGTGTGTGTGGGTGTGGGGGGGGTGTGTGTGTGTTTGGGGTGTGTGTGTGTGTGTTTGGGGTGTGTGTGTGTGTGTTTGGGGTGTGTGTGTGTGTGTTTGGGGTGTGGGTGGTGTGTGTGTGGGGTGTGTGTGGGTGTGTGTGTGGGGTGTTGGGGTGTGTGTGTGTGTGGGTGTGTGTGTGTGTGGTGGGGTGTGGTGTGTGTGGTGTGGGGTGTGTGTGTGTGGGGGTGTGGGGTGTGTGTGTGTGGGGTGTGTGTGGTGGTGTGTGGGGGTGGGGGTGTGTGTTTGGGGTGTGGGTGTGTGGTGTGTGTGTGGGGGGGGTGTGTGTGGGGGTGGTGTGTGTGTGGTGGTGGGGGGTGTGGGGTGTGTGTGTGTTTGGGGGTGTGTGTGTGTGTGTGGGGGTGTGTGTGGGGGGGTGTGGGGGTGTGTGTGGGTGTGGGTGTGTGTGGGTGGTGTGTTGGGGGTGTGTGTGGTGTGTGTGGGTGTGTGGGGTGTGTGTGTGTGTTTGGGGTGTGTGTGGTGTGTGTGGGGGTGTGTGGTGTGGGTGTGTGTTTGGGGGTGTGTGGTGTGTGTGTGGGTGTGGGGTGGTGTGGTGGGTGTGTGTGGGTGGGGTGTGTGTGTGGGGTGGTGGGGTGTGTGGGGGGTGTGGGGGTGTGTGTGTGGGGTGTGGGGGTGTGTGTGTGTGGGGTGTGGGGGTGTGTGTGGGGTGTGGGGTGTGTGTGTGGGGTGGGGGTGTGTGTGGGTGGGGGGTGTGTGGTGGGGTGGGTGTGTGGGTGTGGGGGGGGGTGTGTGGGTGGGTGTGGTGTGGGTGTTGGGGGTGTGGTGTGTGGGGTGTGGGTGTGGGTGTTTGGGGTGTGCGTGTGTGCGTGTGGGTATGCGTGTGGGTGTTTTGGGGTGTGCGTGTGTGCGTGTGGGTGTGCGTGTGGGTGTTTTGGGGTGTGCGTGTGTGCGTGTGGGTGTGCGTGTGGGTGTTTTGGGGTGTGCGTGTGGGTGTGCGTGTGTGTGTGTGGGTGTGGGTGTTTTGAGGTGTGTGTGTGTGCGTGTGTGTGTGCGTGTGGGTGTTTTGGGGTGTGCGTGTGTGCGTGCGTGTGGGTGTTTTGGGGTGTGTGTGTGTGGGCGTGTGTGTGTGTTTTGGGGTGTGTGTGTGTGCGTGTGGGTGTTTTGAGGTGTGTGTGTGTGGGTGTGTGTGTGTGTGTGGGTGTTTTGAGGTGTGTGTGTGTGGGTGTGGGTGTGTGTGTGGGTGTGTGTGTGTGTGTGGGTGTGTGTGTGTGTGTGTGGGTGTTTTGAGGTGTGTGTGTGTGGGTGTGTGTGTGTGTTTTGGGGTGTGCGTGTGTGTGTGTGGGTGTTTTGAGGTGTGTGTGTGTGGGCGTGTGTGTGTGTTTTGGGGTGTGCGTGTGTGGGTGTGGGTGTTTTGAGGTGTGTGTGTGTGTGTGTGTGTGTGTGTGGGTGTTTTGAGGTGTGTGTGTGTGGGCGTGTGTGTTTTGAGGTGTGTGTGTGTGGGTGTGGGTGTTTTGAGGTGTGTGTGTGTGTGTGTGTGTGTTTTGGGGTGTGTGTGTGTGTGTGTTTTGGGGTGTGTGTGTGTGTTTTGGGGTGTGTGTGTGTGTGTGTTTTGGGGTGTGTGTGTGTGTGTGTTTTGGGGTGTGTATGTGTGTGTGTTTTGGGGTGTGTGTGTGTGTGTTTTGGGGTGTGTGTGTGTTTGTGTTTTGGGGTGTGTGTGTGTGTGTGTGTGTGTTTTGGGGTGTGTGTGTGTGTGTGTGTTTTGGGGTGTGTATGTGTGTGTGTTTTGGGGTGTGTGTGTGTGTGTTTTGGGGTGTGTGTGTGTTTTGGGGTGTGTGTGTGTGTGTTTTGGGGTGTGTGTGCGTGTGGGTGTGCGTGTGGGTGTTTTGGGGTGTGCGTGTGTGTGTGTGGGTGTGGGTGTTTTGGGGTGTGCGTGTGTGCGTGTGGGTGTGCGTGTGGGTGTTTTGGGGTGTGCGTGTGTGCGTGTGGGTGTGCGTGTGGGTGTTTTGGGGTGTGCGTGTGTGCGTGTGGGTGTGCGTGTGGGTGTTTTGGGGTGTGCGTGTGGGTGTGTGTGTGTGTGTGTGGGTGTGGGTGTTTTGAGGTGTGTGTGTGTGCGTGTGTGTGTGCGTGTGGGTGTTTTGGGGTGTGCGTGTGTGCGTGCGTGTGGGTGTTTTGGGGTGTGTGTGTGTGGGCGTGTGTGTGTGTTTTGGGGTGTGTGTGTGTGCGTGTGGGTGTTTTGAGGTGTGTGTGTGTGGGTGTGTGTGTGGGTGTGTGTGTGTGTGTGGGTGTTTTGAGGTGTGTGTGTGGGTGTGGGTGTGTGTGTGGGTGTGTGTGTGTGTGTGGGTGTGTGTGTGTGTGTGGGTGTTTTGAGGTGTGTGTGTGTGGGTGTGTGTGTGTGTTTTGGGGTGTGCGTGTGTGTGTGTGGGTGTTTTGAGGTGTGTGTGTGTGTGTGTGTGTGGGTGTGTGTGTGTGTGTGGGTGTTTTGAGGTGTGTGTGTGTGGGGGTGTGTGTGGGTGTGTGTGTGTGTGTGGGTGTTTTGAGGTGTGTGTGTGTGGGGGTGTGTGTGTGTGTGTGTGTGTGTGTGGGTGTTTTGAGGTGTGTGTGTGTGGGTATGTGTGTGTGTGTGGGGGTGTGTGTGTGTGTGTGGGTGTTTTGAGGTGGGTGTGTGTGTGTGTGGGTGTGTGTGTGTGTGTGTGTTTTGAGGTGTGCGTGTGTGGGTGTGTGGGTGTTTTGAGGTGTGTGTGTGTGTGTGTGTGTGTGTGGGTGTGCGTGTGTGTGTGTGTGTGTGTGTGTGTGGGTGTTTTGAGGTGTGTGTGTGTGGGTGTGTGGGTGTTTTGAGGTGTGTGTGTGTGTGTGTGTGTGTGTGTGTGGGTGGGTGTGCGTGTGGATGTGTGTGTGTGTGTGCACGTGTCACCTGGTTCTTTCCCCTCTTCTCCGAAGGCTGCCTGCAGGAGTGCCCAGATTTCAGGTTGAGGTACTACTGCCATCCCAGCCCTGTGGAGCTCCCAGGGAGCGGCCGGGACAAGAAACCTCAGCTTCTGGCTGGCAAAAAATAGATTTCACCAATTTCAAATCCTCGGGAACAGATCCCATACAATTCCAGCTTCCATCACCCTCTGCAGAAATCCACCTCTATCTCTCTCTTTAATGCCGCTGCCCTTAAGGCCCCAGTAGTGCCCGAACCTGCTCTCCTGCAGTCAATAGTGTGGCAGCATGTGCCCAGTGCATGTCCGTGATATAATGAGGCTCAGGAGGAAATTTATGCAGTGAGGTGAAGGTCCCGGCTACTTCTCCCATTAGCTCCACCCAACCGGCTCGCAGGAAGTACTGCAAGAGCAAAATCCACCCTAATATTCAAATTGTGGTCCAATCAATGATATGACTCGGTTTAGAATGACCTCTCTGCTTTTGTACTCTATCTCCCTATTTATAAAACCTTGGATCCCATTGCCTTTATTAACTTGTCCTCCTACTTTTAAAGATTTGTGTCTGTGAACCTCCTTTCAGAGTTTTACAATTTAGTGTGTATTTACTCTCCTCACTCTTTGTTCCACGTTCACAGTTTTCATGCAATCACTGGCTTCTTACAGGGAAGACGTCCATATAAGTGTGTTGAATATGAGCAGATCAGTACACAGCCCTCCCCCCTCACAGGTCAACACTCCATTCACACTGGACTGAAGCTTTTCAAGCCGCCCCAGTGTGAAACGACCTTTACTTATAGACGCATGCACTTTCACAAAGTGCAGGGAGATACAGCCATGAAGCCTGGGTCAGCGGTGAGTTAAGGTCTAATCTCCTGCAGCCTCCAATTGTTTGGGGACTGCCATAAGACAGTAGCTCTCGGGGCTTTCAACAACCTGATTGGTACCATTCGGGCAGCTTCTCCACCGAGCAGAGCCAGTGCAAAGTGTAAGCTGTAGGAGAGGGAGGTGGAGATGGGGATTGCAGTACATGCGTGCTCACCCACCAGTTTAGATGTCAGCTTGGCTCGGTGGGAGCATCGCTGCCTCTGAGTCAGAAGGTCATGGGTTCAAGTCCCTACTCCAGGACTCCATCACCTAATCTAGGCTAACACATCCAGCGCAAGAAAGGAAAGGGCAAACTAAATAACACCTTTCACATCCTCAGGATGGCCCAAAGTGCTTCACAGCTAATTCATTACTTTTAAAGGGAAATGCAGCAAGGTCCCACAACAGCAGTGTGATAAAGGCGAGATCATCTGTTTTAGTGACGTTGGTTGAGGGATAAATATTGGCCCTAGGACAATGGGGAGAACTCCTCTGCTCTTCTTCAAATAGTGCCCTGGGATGTTTTATGTCCGCCTGAGAGGGCAGACGGGGCTTCGGTTTAATGTCACATCTGAAAGACGGCAGCTCCGACAGTGCAGCACTCCCTCAGTACTGCACTGGAGTGTCAGCCTAGGTTTTGTGCTCAAGTCTGGAGTGGGATGTGAACCTACAACCTTCTGATCCAGAGGCGGAAGTAACACCACCGAGCTATGATAAAGTGTTTGTTGGTGAACACTACCGACCGAGTCTGGTGTATAGAAAGAAATGTGGATCATATGGCATTGATACTTGTTCCGAAACAATTCACCAAGATTACACATTGTAACGTTCTGTTTTCTTTCTTTAGTGGACGTTCTGGAAAACTTACAATGGTGAGTCACTTATTTACTTAACTCATCGAGACTTCACACTAAAAGTGTTGATGACTAAGAAGGATGTGAAGGCCTTAGAGAGGGTGCAGAAGTGATTTACTAGAATGGTACCAGGGAGGAGGGACTTCAGTTATGTGGAGAGACTGGAGAAGCTGAGATTGTTCTCCTTGGAACAGAGAAGGTCGAGGGGAGATTTAATAGAGGTGTTCAAAATTATGAAGGGTTTTGATCGAGTAAATAGGGAGCAACTGCGTGGCAGGAGGGTCGGTAACCAGAGGACACAGATTTAAGATAATTTGCAAAAGAACCAGAGGGGAGATGAGGAGAATTTTTTTTACGCAGCGAGTTGTGATGATCTGGAATGCTCTGCCTGAGAGGGTGGTGGAAGCAGATTCAATAGTAACTTTCAAAAGGAAATTGGATAAATACTTGAAGGGAAAGAGCAGGGGAATGGGACTATTTGGATCGGTCTTTTGAAGAGCCAGCACTGGCATGATGGGCCGAATGGCCTCCTGTACTGAATGATTCTATGATTCTAAAATGGCTCCTTCTTATCATTGAGACCTGAAAATATATTAGCTGTGAATTTCCTTGAAGTTGCTCCTGCTCCCGATCTCGGGATTTCCAACATACTTCCGGCAAAGTTACAGCTCCAAGGAAATTCCCAGCCAATGTTGCCAATTTTCAGATTTTCCCCCCACTCCAGTGCCACAACAACACCCCCACTCACACTAAATCCAATCGACAGTCCGACTGCAAAAGTTGGAACATAAACCGGGGAAATATGTAAAAGGGTGGTGCAACTGACAACAGCGGTTTCTGACCCTAACCCTAACTACTGACAACAGAGGATTCTGACCCTAACCCTAACTACTGACAACAGAGGATTCTGACCCTAACCCTAACTACTGACAACAGAGGATTCTGACCCTAACCCTAACTACTGACAACAGAGGATTCTGACCCTAACCCTAACTACTGACAACAGCGGTTTCTGACCCTAACCCTAACTACTGACAACAGAGGATTCTGACCCTAACCCTAACTACTGACAACAGAGGATTCTGACCCTAACCCTAACCCTAACTACTGACAACAGAGGATTCTGACCCTAACCCTAACTACTGACAACAGTGGTTTCTGACCCTAACCCTAACTACTGACAACAGTGGTTTCTGACCCTAACCCTAACTACTGACAACAGCGGTTTCTGACCCTAACCCTAACTACTGACAACAGAGGATTCTGACCCTAACCCTAACCCTAACTACTGACAACAGAGGATTCTGACCCTAACCCTAACTACTGACAACAGAGGATTCTGACCCTAACCCTAACTACTGACAACAGAGGATTCTGACCCTAACCCTAACTACTGACAACAGCGGTTTCTGACCCTAACCCTAACTACTGACAACAGAGGATTCTGACCCTAACCCTAACTACTGACAACAGAGGATTCTGACCCTAACCCTAACTACTGACAACAGAGGATTCTGACCCTAACCCTAACTACTGACAACAGCGGTTTCTGACCCTAACCCTAACTACTGACAACAGAGGATTCTGACCCTAACCCTAACTACTGACAACAGAGGATTCTGACCCTAACCCTAACCCTAACTACTGACAACAGAGGATTCTGACCCTAACCCTAACTACTGACAACAGTGGTTTCTGACCCTAACCCTAACTACTGACAACAGTGGTTTCTGACCCTAACCCTAACTACTGACAACAGCGGTTTCTGACCCTAACCCTAACTACTGACAACAGAGGATTCTGACCCTAACCCTAACCCTAACTACTGACAACAGAGGATTCTGACCCTAACCCTAACTACTGACAACAGAGGATTCTGACCCTAACCCTAACTACTGACAACAGCGGTTTCTGACCCTAACCCTAACTACTGACAACAGCGGTTTCTGACCCTAACCCTAACTACTGACAACAGCGGTTTCTGAGCCTAACCCTAACTACTGACAACAGCGGTTTCTGACCCTAACCCTAACTACTGACAACAGAGGATTCTGACCCTAACCCTAACTACTGACACCCTAAGCACTAACACTCTAACCTTAATGCCCTAATCATAACGCCCTAACCTTAACACTCTAATGTCCACCACAACACCTAACCCTAACCCCAACTCCTAACCCTAAATCCAACCACTAGCCTCAACCAGTAACCCTAAATCTAACCCTAACCCTGACACTAACCCCAATCACTAACCCTAACTCTAATCCTAATCCTAAATCACACGTTGTCAATAGTCACTTCCTATGTAAAAATAACAGCAACCACTTCAAAATAGCCTCACACAGGGAGCAAAATTCAACCAAACACGTCTGCTTTCATAAAACAGGCACAAATTTTCAATGGATTTTCAAAACAGGAAGATAATATTTAAGGATCCATAATTCACGTACATAATTCCCCGAGTAGAAATGGCGACTCGGTAAATACAGTTTGCTGTGGTTAGATTAACCATAGAATTCTAAAGAATTACAGCACAGAAGGAGGCCATTTTGCCCATCATGTCTGTGTTGCTAGAACAATCCAAAACTAATCCCACTGCCCCACTCTCTCCACATAGAATTATAGAAAGGAGGCCATGGAAGGAGGCCATTCGGCCCATCGAGTCCGCACCAGCTCTATGCAAGAACAATCCAGCTAGTCCCACTCCCCCACCCTATCCCCGTAGCCCTGAAAATTTTTTCCTTTCAAGTACTTATCCAGTTCCCTTTTGAAGGCCATGATTGAATCTGCCTCCACCGCCCCCTCGGGCAGTGCATTCCAGATCATAACCACTCGCTGTGTAGAAAAGTTTTTCCTCATATCACCTTTGGTTCTTTTGCCAATCACCTTAAATCTATGTCCTCTGGTTCTTGACCCCTCTGCTATTGGGAACAGTTTCTCTCTATCTACTCTGTCTAGACCCGTCATGATTTTGAATATCTCTATCAAATCTCCTCACAATTGTCTCTGTTCCAAGGAGAACAATCCCAGCTTCTCTAGTCTATCCACGTAACTGAAGTTCCTCATCCCTGCAATCATTCTAGTAAATCCCTTCTGCACCCTCTCTAAGGCCTTCACATCCTTCCTAAAGTGCGGTGCCCAGAACTGGACACAATACTCCAGTTGTGGCTGAACCAGTGTTTTATAAAGGTTCATCATGACTTCCATACTTTTGTACTCTATGCCTCTATTTATAAAGCCCAGGATCTGTTCTTGTATAAAACAATGGTTAGGCCACAGCTGGAGTACTGTGTGCAGTTCTGGTCGCCACACTACAGGAAGGATGTGATCGCTTTGGAGAGGGTGCAGAGGAGATTCACCAGGATGTTACCAGGGCTGGAGCGCTTCAGCTATGAAGAGAGACTGGGAAGATTGGGTTTGTTTTCCTTGGAGCAGAGGAGGCTGAGGGGGGACATGATTGAGGTGTACAAAATTATGAGGGGCACAGATAGGATGGATACTGAGGAGCTTTTTCCCTTCGTTGAGGGTACTATAACAAGGGGACATAGATTCAAGGTAAAAGGCGGGAGGTTTAGAGGGGATTTGAGAAAGAACTTTTTCACCCAGAGGGTGGTTGGAGTCTGGAACTCACTGCCTGAAAGGGTTGTGGAGGCAGGAACCCTCACAACATTCAAGAAGCATTTGGATGAGCACTTGAAATGCCATAGCATACAAGGCTACGGACCAAATGCTGGAATATGGGATTAGAGTAGACAGGGCTTGATGGCCGGCGCGGACACGATGGGCCGAAGGGCCTCTATCCGTGCTGTATAACTCTATGACTCTATGACTCTATCCCGTATGCTTTTTTAACTGCTTTCTCAACCTGCCCTGCCACCTTCAATGATTTGTGCACATAAACCCCCAGATCTCTCTGTTCTTGTACCCCTTTTAGAGTTGTGTCCTCTAGTTTATATTGTCTCTCCTTGTTCGTCCTACCGAAATGTATCACTTCACATTTTCTGCGTTAAATTTCATCTGCCACGTGTCCGCCCATTCCACCAGCCTGTCTATATCCTCTTGAAGTCTATCACTATCCTCCTCACTGTTCACTACACTTCCAAGTTTTGAGTCATCTGCAAATTTTGAAATTTTGCCCTGTACACCCAAGTCCAAGTCATTAATATATATCAAAAAAAGCAGTGGTCCCAGCACCGACCCCTGGGGAACACCACTGTACACCTCCCTCCAGTCCGAAAAACAACCGTTCACCACTACTCTCTGATTCCTGTCACTTATCCAATTCTGTATCCATGTTGCCACTGCCCCCTTTATTCCATGGGCCGCAATCTTGATGATAAGCCTACCGTGCGGCACTTTATCAAACGCCTTTTGGAAGTCCATATACACCAATCAACTGCATTGCCCTCATCAACCCTCTCTGTTACCTAATCAAAAAACTCCATCAGGTTAGTGAAACACAATTTGCCTTTAACAAATCCGTGCTGGCTGTCCCTAATCAATCCACACTCGTCCAAGTGATTGTTAATTCTGTCCCGGATTATCGTTTCTAAAAGTCTCCCCAACACTGAGGTTAAACTGACTGGCCTATAGTTGCTGGTTTTATCCTTACACCCTTTTATGAACAAGGGTGTAACATTTGCAATTCTCCAGTCCTCTGGCACCACCCCCCATATCTACGGATGTTTGGAAGATTATGGCCAGTACCTCCGCAATTTCCACCCTTACTTCCCTCTGCAACCTAGGATGCATCCCATCAGGACCGGGTGACTTATCTACTTTAAGCACAGCTAGCCTTTCTAGTACCTCCTCTTTATCAATTTTTAACCCATCCAGTATCTCAACGAAATCTTCCTTTACTGAGACTCTGGCAGCATCTTCTTCCTTGGTAAAGACAGATGCAAAGTCTCATTTAGCACCTCGGCCATCCCCTCTGTCTCCATGAGTGGATCTCCTTTTTGGTCCCTAATCGGCCCCACCCCTCCTCTTACTACCTGTTTACTATTTATATGCCTATAGAAGACTTTTGGATTCCGTCTTATGTTGGCCGCCAGTCTATTCTCATACTCTCTCTTTGCCCCTCTTACTTCCTTTTTCACTTCCCCTCTGAACTTTCTATATTCTGCCTGGTTCTCACTTGTGTTATCAATCTGATATCTGTCATACGCCCCTTTTTTCCGTTTCATCTTATTCTCTATCTCTTTTGTCATCCAGGGAGCTCTGGCTTTAGTTGCCCTACCTTTCCCCCTCGTGGTAATGTACCTAGACTGTACCTGAACCATCTCCTCCTTAAAGACCGCCCACTGTTTGATTACAGTTTTGCCTGCCAAACTTTGATTCCAATTTACCCGGGCCAGATCCGTTCTCATCCCACTGAAATTAGCCCTCCTCCAATTGAGTATTTTTACTTTAGAGTGGGCCGTGTCCTTTTCCATAGCTATTCTAAACCTTATGATACTATGATCACTGTTCCCTAAATGCTCCCCCACAGACACTTGCTCCACTTGGCCCATCTCATTTCCCAGAACCAGATCCAGCAATGCCTCCTTCCTCATTGGGCCAGAAACATACTGATCAAGATAGTTCTCCCGAACACACTGCAGAAATTCCTCCCCCTCTTTGCCCCTTGTTTGCTACTATCCCAGTCCAGATTAGGATAGTTGATGTCCCCCATTATCACTGCTCTATGGTTCTTGCATATCTCTGTAATTTCCCTTCAAATTTGCCCCTCTATCTCCTTCCCACCAGTTGGTGGCCTATAGAATACACCCAGTAGTGTAATAGCACCTCCATTGTTTCTTAACTCTAACCAACTAGATTCTGTCCTTGACCCCTCCAGGACATCCTTTCTCTCCAACACTGCAATATTCTCCTTAATCAATACTGTCATCCCTCCCCGCTCCTTTTTTTCTTTCCCTATCTTTCCTAAACACCTGAAATCCAGGAATATTTAGTATCCAATCCTGCCCTTTTTTGAGCCACGTCTCCGTAGCACTGCATCAATCCCAAACTAATCCCACTACCCCACTCTCTCCCCATAACCCTGTATCAATCCCAAACTAATCCCACTGCCCCACTCTCTTCCCCATAGTCCTGTATCAATCCCAAACTAATCCCACAACCTCACTCTCTCCCCTTAGTCCTGTATCAATCCCAAACTAATCCCACTGCCCCACTCTCTCCCCATAGCCCTGTATCAATCCCAAACTAATCCCACTGCCCCACTCTCTCCCCATAGCCCTGTATCAATCCCAAACTAATCCCACTGCCCCGCTCTCTCCCCATAGCCCTGTATCAATCCCAAACTAATCCCACAACCTCACTCTCTCCCGATAGCCCTGTATCAATCCCAATCTAATCCCACTGCCCCACTCTCTCCCCATAGTCTTGTATCAATCCCAAACTAATCCCACTGCCCCACTCTCTCCCCATAGTCCTGAGATTCCCCTTTCACACACACCGCACCCTGGATAAGCTCTCGAATAAAAGGGATACGAGAGAGTCCCCAATTGATACCGACCATCTGAATACAATTAACACTAATTGATACAAATCATACAATAATCCCACTGCCCCACTCTCTCCCCATAGCCCTGTATCAATCCCAAACTAATCCCACTGCCCCACTCTCTCCCCATAGCTCTGTATCAATCCCAAACTAATCCCACTGCCCCACTCTCTCCCCATAGCCCTGTATCAATCCCAAACTAATCCCACTGCCCCACTCTCTCCCCATAGTCCTGTATCAATCCCAATCTAATCCCACTGCCCCACTCTCTCCCCATAGTCCTGTATCAATCCCAAACTAATCCCACTGCCCCACTCTCTCCCCATAGCCCTGTATCAATCCCAAACTAATCCCACTGCCCCACTCTCTCCCCATAGCCCTGTATCAATCCCAAACTAATCCCACTGCCCCACTCTCTCCCCATAGTCCTGTATCAATCCCAAACTAATCCCACTGCCCCACTCTCTCCCCATAGCCCTGTATCAATCCCCAAACTAATCCCACTGCCCCACTCTCTCCCCATAGCCCTGTATCAATCCCCAAACTAATCCCACTGCCCCGCTCTCTCCCCATAGCCCTGTATCAATCCCAAACTAATCCCACTACCCCACTCTCTCCCCATAGCCCTGTATCAATCCCCAAACTAATCCCACTACCCCACTCACTCCCCATAGCCCTGTATCAATCCCAAACTAATCCCACTGCCCCACTCTCTCCCCATAGCCCTGTATCAATCCCAAACTAATCCCACTGCCCCACTCTCTCCCCATAGCCCTGTATCAATCCCAAACTAATCCCACTGCCCCACTCTCTCCCCATAGCCCTGTATCAATCCCAAACTAATCCCACTGCCCCACTCTCTCCCCATAGCCCTGTATCAATCCCCAAACTAATCCCACTGCCCCACTCTCTCCCCATAGCCCTGTATCAATCCCAAACTAATCCCACTGCCCCACTCTCCCCATAGTCCTGTATCAATCCCAAACTAATCCCACTGCCCCGCTCTCTCCCCATAGCCCTGTATCAATCCCAAACTAATCCCACTACCCCACTCTCTCCCCATAGCCCTGTATCAATCCCCAAACTAATCCCACTACCCCACTCACTCCCCATAGCCCTGTATCAATCCCAAACTAATCCCACTGCCCCACTCTCTCCCCATAGCTCTGTATCAATCCCAAACTAATCCCACTGCCCCACTCTCTCCCCATAGCCCTGTATCAATCCCAAACTAATCCCACTGCCCCACTCTCTCCCCATAGCCCTGTATCAATCCCAAACTAATCCCACTGCCCCACTCTCTCCCCATAGTCCTGTATCAATCCCAAACTAATCCCACTGCCCCACTCTCTCCCCATAGTCTTGTATCAATCCCAAACTAATCCCACTGCCCCACTCTCTCCCCATAGCCCTGTATCAATCCCAAACTAATCCCACTGCCCCACTCTCTCCCCATAGCCCTGTATCAATCCCAAACTAATCCCACTGCCCCACTCTCTCCCCATAGCCCTGTATCAATCCAAAACTAATCCCACTGTCCCACTCTCTCCCCATAGCCCTGTATCAATCCCAAACTAATCCCACTGCCCCACTCTCTCCCCATAGCCCTGTATCAATCCAAAACTAATCCCACTGTCCCACTCTCTCCCCATAGCCCTGTATCAATCCCAAACTAATCCCACTGTCCCACTCTCTCCCCATAGCCCTGTATCAATCCCAAACTAATCCCACTTCCCCACTCTCCCCGTGGCATTCCGTGATCCAACATCCCTCTGTGTAAAGAATTTTCTCCAATCCCTCTCCTCTCAGTGACAATTTTAAATTGATGATCCCTCACCACTGACTCCCAACTAGAGGAAATAGTCGTCCGCAATTAAACACTCTCCTTCATCCCTGAGCAATCCTACCCTCTCTTTAACTATTATTTTACTTTTTATGTGCTTATCGAAGCCCATACTATTTCCTTTTATATAATCCGCTAGTCTTTTTTCATACTCCCTTTTCACCTCTTCTAATCTCCCTTTTCACCTCCCTGCTACACTTTCTATATTCCTCATGATTATCTTTGCTTTAGCCCCAACTTTATCACATGCCTCCCTTTTAAGTTTCAGTTTAGCTTTAATCTCCCTGTTTATCCACTCAACTCTGTTCTTTGATACATTCCCCTTTTCACCTTATAGGAATAGATTCATTCTGTACTCTGTATCATATTTGAAGATTTCCCACTAATAATCTGACGACCTGTTTGCAAATATTTCTACCCAGTTAATTTTAGATCCCTTATCTCGCTGAGCTTGTCTTTTCCTGCCCAGCAATCTTATCTTTTACAGTTTATTATCCATTTCTATTTTTGCATCGACCCAAACTATGTTGTGATTGCTATTTCCCAATTGTTCTCCTATTCTCATCAATTATTTGCCCCACTTCATTTCCCAGAACTAAATCAAGCAACACCTCTTTCCTTGTTCCTTGTTGGACTAGAAACATATGGATCTAGGAAACAGTCCTGGATCCATTCTAAGAAACATTTGACCACATGCATTATCTTTATTCCAGTCTATCTTGGGATAGTTAAAATCATCCATTATTATTACCCTGTCACTCTTGCATATCTCTCTGAGCTGTCTACAGATCTCCCCCTCTGTCCTGTAATGCACACCTAGAATTGTACTATTTCCCTTCCTATTCCTTAAATCTATCCATATGGATTCTGTTTTAACACAGCCCCCAGGACATCCTAACGTCTATCGCTGTGATTGAATCCTTCACTAACACAGCCATCTTCTAATCCCTTCCCCCCTCCCCATCTCTCCTGAAAATACTCTAACCAGAGATATTAAGTAGCCAGTCCTGTCTGAGCCTGTGTGACGTCTCCATTAAAGCTCCTGCATTATATCCCTCCGTAGTTATTAATGCTTCAACTCCTCAGTTTTATTTCGAATGCTTTGTGCATTCACACCCCACTCACTCCTGACTCCGATTGACCCCGGTCATTGACCCCCGGTTCCTTTTCTCGGTTTTCTCATTTAATTTCCTGATATCCATTGCCACTTCTACAAGTTTTTTTTTAATCTCTCACTGACATTTTTCTTTTCCTTATTTCTTTAATATATTCTCACAATTTATTTCACCTTGTGGTTCTATCCCAATAGTTCAATTAATCCAGTTCTCCCCCTCTAATCCCAAACCTAAACTTTCACCACCGCTGCCATCTTTGTTTAAATCCTTCCCCCTTTCTGCAAGGACGTTAGTGCCTTTTCTGTTCAGGTGAAGACCATCCCTTCAGTGTAGCCTTCCTTTGTTCCAGAACTCACTCCAATGCCCCAAGAGAGTGGCCCCTTCCCTCTTGCACCAGTCCTGCAGCCACACCTTGACCGTTCTAATCGTCCTCTCCTTAAACTGTCCAGCACGTGACACGAAAAGCAATCCAGAGATCACCATCCTTGAGATCGTGTTTTTCAATCTCGTGCCAGACTCCTTAAACTCACTCTGCAAGTCCTCAAACGTATTTCTATCTATGTTATTGAATTCAACATGGACCATGACTTTTGGTTGCTCACCCTCCCTTCCCAGAAGTTTTCCCACTCATTCCATGATGTGCTTTACCCTGGCACTGGGAGGCAACTGACCATTCAGTACAATCCAAAGATCCCTCACCCTCCTTGGTGCCACCAAGTGCGACCAATTGCTCTTCAAGCACAGAGATCCTCTTCTCCAGGGACTCAATTTCCCGACACTTACAACAACAACAAAACAACAACAACAACCCGCATTTATATAGCGCCTTTAATGTACCAAAACGTCCCAAGGCACTTCACAGGAGCTGTCGATGCTCAGTCATTGAGTATATTCAAGACTGAGATCGATAGATTTTTGAACTCTAAGGGAATCAAGGGATATGGGGATCGGGCGGGAGGTCGAAGATCGGCCGTGATCTGATTGAATGGAGGAGCAGGCTTATGGCCTTATGGCCTACTCCTGCTCCTATTTCTTATGTTCTTATCAAACAATTTGACACTGAGCCACAAAAGGAGATATTAGAACAGGTGACCAAGAGCTCGGTCAAAGAGGTAGGTTTTAAGGAACGACTTAAAGGAGGAGAGAGAGGTAGAGAGGTTTAGGGAGAGAGTTCCAGAGCTTAGGGCCTAGGCAGCTGAAGACACGGCCACCAATGGTGGAGCGATTAAAATCGGGGATGCGCAAGAGGCAAGAATTGGAGGAGCGCAGAGATCTTGGGGGGGGTTGTAGCGCTGGAGGACGTTACAGAGATAGAGAGGGACAGGGCCATGGAGGGATTTGAAAACAAAGATGATAATTTTATAATCGAGGCGTTCCCGGAACAGGTGCCAACATAGGTCAGCGAGCACAGGGGTGATAGGTGAATGGGACTTGGTGTGAGTTAGGATACGGGCAGCAGAGTTTTGGATGAGCTCAAGTTTATGGAGGATGGAAGATGGGAGACTGGCCAGGAGAGTATTGGAATAGTCAAGTCTAGAGGTAACAAAGGCACGGATGAGGGTTTCAGCAACAGATGAACTGAGGCAGGGGCGGAGACGGGCGATATTATGGAGGTGGAAGTAGGCGGTCTTGGTGATGGAGCGGATATGTGGCTGGAAGCTCACCTCAGGTTCAAATAGGACGCCAAGATTTAGAACGGACACTTGGTGCAAATTTATTGGCCCTGGATACAAGGAAGGTCTATGATAGCCCGTATATTAATCCACACACATCACGAGGGCTCCTTGCACTGCAATCCCTCTGTGTCTAACTTAAAATATAATGGCCCAGATCGTGCTGGAGTGCCCAGTTTGTTAGATTTTTTTTTTCCCTCACCTTTCAGCTCAAGAATTTTTTGCACTACAAATTGCTGGAAGTGCGAGGGTAACGGGGCATCTGGGACCTTGGTGAATGACGGGACCAATAGTCTATTTCCTTAATCAGTGAGATTTAAGGATTGAGAAAGAAACCGAGTTATGAATTAGAATTCGAGTCAAATCAATTACAGAAAGAGAAATAAAGAGAGGGAAAGAATGATTGGATTAAGAGAGAGAAAAAAGAGACAAAAAGGAAAAGTAAGAAAAAAATTGAAAAATGGAAAATTTTAAATTTTAAAAATCTCTAAGAACAATTTACTACCTACAGGAGTGAGACTCCACAGTTTCGATTGTTTCCTTTCTGGGCCGGAGAGATTGAATGGCATTGCAGGAGCATAAATCTCATTAAAAGGGTCCTTACGTCACTAAATACCAACTTAACTTTCTGTGTCGTTTAATTAATTTTAACAGCGCAAATGCAGCGATTTCTTGAAACTCACGGGGAGGATGATGGCGAGCTGCTGTTTTCCAAGACTAACGATTCGTGGCGATTAGCAATTCATGTGTATCTTTTCCTCGCCATAAATTGCGGGGTCATTTACACATTAATAACAGTAAACGCCGTTAAACTCACACTATTTTCCTCGCAAATTAGGCACCATAGATGGTGTTAGCCTGAATTCCCACCAGCACCAAACGCTCCCAACAATTAACCTCTGCTTACTCACTTAGCACAACTAGTAAAGAAAAAAAAATCCCTGGGCCATTTTGTGAGATCTTTTACCTTGTGCTGTATCTGCCAGTTCCCTGTTGCAGGGAGACCTGTGAGTTTTTAGATCTGTAACATTCTCACTCAAGACAGCTTCATACAAATATTTAGCACATGGGACTAAAATTCCTCTCTCTGCTATATCAGAGGAAGTGTTAGCCCCGTTATTTAAAACAGGGAATGTTTCTGCATTGGAGGGATATCAGGCAAGTGTGTTCCACACTCTGTGAATGTGATTACTGGGAAGTGACAGAAAAAGTCTGTGGACGAGCAGAATGTTCCATTGGAAAAAGTTTGCAGGGTCTGACTTCCCCACTTCAATTCCTGGTGTGCACTCTGTGCCGACCCGCCCGTCTCCGCACCGGAGGCAGGAAAATCTCACCGTTTCCCCAGAGACTTCCGCTGTGAATTCCTGATGTGCTGACTTGCCGTGCCGAGCCCTACACCAGGAGTGTGAGCTCGGTAAAATCTGACCTTTAAATGTCTGCAAAGGAAGAGTCGAAAAGTCGAGGCTGGGAATTTCCTCGAACTGGCTCCCGTTCTACTGCCGTAACTTCACCGTAAGTATGTCGGGAACCCCGTTTACAGGGATTGTTGGGATTTCTGTTGAACTTCTGTCGGGACTGCGTCTTTCTTCATTAGAACAACGCAGATTACAAGGCGATAAGATAGTTTAAAATTATGAAAGGCTGGGACAGGGTATATAGAAGCAGACTGATTCCAGTAGTTGAGTTGAAAACGGGGAGGTGGGGGGGGAGTTAGAATTACAAGATTAAATGTAAGATTTAGAACAGAGCGATGGAGAAACTTCTTCAGAGAGAGAGAGAGAATTGTGAGGCTGTGGAATTCACCTCCAGGGTTAGTGGTTCAGGCAGAAACTATGTCAACATTCAAGATTAGATTGGGTACTGGATGAAGGACAAGGGAATGAAGGGATATGGGTACAGGGTGTGTCAAATGTGATTAGAACTATTTGCTCGTGTGGAGGGTAAATGCCCGCACGGCCTGGTTGGGACGGATGGCCTGCT
>NW_027138857.1:0-32348 GCF_035084215.1 Heptranchias perlo | reverse complement strand
TGGATACATTACACTCGGTCCCTTCATCCACGTCATTAATATAGATTGTAAATAGCTGAGGCCTGAGCACTGATCCCTGTCGTACCCCACTAGTTACAGCCTGACAACCTGAGAATGACCCGTTTATCCTCACTCTCTGTTTTCTGTCCGTTAACCAATCCTCCAGGAACATAGGAACAGGAGTAGGCCATTCAGCCCCTCGTGCCTGCTCCGCCATTTGATAAGATCATGGCTGATCTGTGATCTAACTCCATATACCTGCCTTTGGCCCATATCCCTTAATACCTTTGGTTGCCAAAAAGCTATCTATCTCACATTTAAATTTAGCAATTGAGCTAATATCAGTTGCCGTTTGTGGAAGAGAGTTCCAAACTTCTACCACCCTTTGTGTGTAGAAATGTTTTCTAATCTCACTCCTGAAAGGTCTGGCTCTAATTTTTAGACTGTGCCCCCTACTCCTAGAATCCCCAACCAGCGGAAATAGTTTCTCTCTATCCATCCTATCCGTTCCCCTTAATATCTTATAAACTTCAATCAGATCACCCCTTAACCTTCGAAACTCCAGAGAATACAACCCCAATTTGTGTAATCTCTCCTCGTAACTTAACCCTTGAAGTCCAGATATCATTCTAGTAAACCCACGCTGCACTCCCTCCAAGGCCAATATGTCCTTCCGAAGGTGCGGTGCCCAGAACTGCTCACAGTACTCCAGGTGCGGTCTAACCAGGGTTTTGTATAGCTGCAGCATAACTTCTGCCCCCTTGTACTCCAGTCCTCCAGATATAAAGGCCAGCATTCCATTAGCCTTATTGATTATTTTCTGCACCTGTTCATGACACTTCAATGATCGATGTACCTGAACCCCTAAGTCCCTTTGGACATCCACTGTTTTTAACTTTTTACCATTTAGAAAGTACCCTGTTCTATCCTTTTTTGATCCAAAGTGGATGACCTCACATTTGCCTACATTGAATTCCATTTGCCACAGTTTTGCCCATTCACCTAATCTATCAATATCGCTTTGTAATTTTATGTTTTCATCTACACTGCTGACAATGCCACCAATCTTTGTGTCATCGGCAAACTTAGATATGAGACTTTCTATGCCTTCATCTAAGTCGTTAATAAATATTGTGAATAATTGAGGCCCCAAGACAGATCCCTGCGGGACTCCACTAGTCACATCCTGCCAATGTGAGTACCTTCCCATTATCCCGACTCTCTGTCGCCTTTCGCTCAGCCAACTTCCTAACCAAGTCTGTACTTTTCCCTCGATTCCATGGGCTTCTATCTTAGCTAACAGTCTCTTATGTGGGACCTTATCAAATGCCTTCTGGAAGTCCATATAAATAACATCCATTGACATTCCCCTGTCCACTACTTTAGTCACCTCTTCAAAAAATTCAATCAGGTTTGTCAGGCACGACCTACCTTTCACAAATCCATGCTGGCTCTCTCTGATTAACTGAAAATTCTCGAGGTGTTCAGTCACCCTATCCTTAATTATAGACTCCAGCATTTTCCCCACAACAGATGTTAGGCTAACTGGTCTATAATTCCCTGGTTTCCCTCTCTCTCCTTTCCATGATAATATATTAACCCCAATTCCATGAGTCCTTATCTTGTGTTAGAACCTTTTATGTGGCACCTTATCGAATGTCTTTTGAAAATCCAAATATACTTCATCCACTGGTTCTCCTTTATCCACCCTGCTAGTTACATACTCAAAAAACTCTAATAAATTTGTCAAACACGATTTCCCTTTCATAACCCATGTTGACTCTGCCTAATCACATTATGATTTTCTAAGTGCCCTGTTACCACTTCCTTAATAATGGATTCCAGCATTTTCCCGATGACTGATGTCAGGCTAACTGGCCTGTAATTCCCTGTTTTCTCTCTCCCTCCTTTCTTCAATCCTCACCGTGTGAGGCATTGAGCAGGGACGAAGAATCACAGATTGAAAGAGTAGTTAGTCCGTTCCCTGTCCCCGCACTGCCCCCAGATTATACACACACACTCACTGCATCTCCACCTCGTCCCTCCAGCTCACTCCCCCTCCGTCTGCAGCATTTCCAAGAAGACACAAACTGTTCTTTGTAACAACAAGTCAGTCGTAAAGTAACAGAAGTGGCCTGATTGTGTGATCTTCTGTTTCAGATGACAGCCCGTCCTTGAGAAACAATATCACAATCTGCCCTCCCCAGATCATGGCCAATTATTTAAAGTCACACGTACCACACCCCAGGCATATTCCTAACCCTTGACAGTGTCTCCCATTGGCCTGTACGGTGTACGTCAGACCAGGGGCTGTGTGAGGGAAGCAGCAACAGACAACTGATGAGTTTGGACACTCAGCACCCAGTCCACAGACTGGGCCCAATCCCACACCTTACTGCTCTCACTGCCACAGACCACGGCCTAGAAATGGGCGCTGGGGTGAGAGGAGGGCGAGGGAGGGCATGAGAGGGGCATGGGAGGAGTGTGAGGGGACATGAGGGGAGTGTGGGGAGATCGTGGGAGGAGTGTGGGGGGAGTGTGAGGGGGAGTGTGAGGGGGAGTGTGAGGGGTGTGAGGGGGAGTGTGGGGGGAGTGTGAGGGGAGTGTGGGGGGAGTTTGGGGGGAGTGTGAGGGGAGTGTGGGGGGGAGTGTGGGGGGAGTGTGGGGGGAGTGTGGGGGGGAGTGTGGGGGGGAGTGTGGGGGGAGTGTGGGGGAGTGTGGGGGGAGTTTGGGGGGAGTGTGAGGGGAGTGTGGGGGGGAGTGTGGGGGGAGTGTGGGGGGAGTGTGAGGGGGAGTGTGGGGGGAGTGTGGGGGGAGTGTGAGGGGAGTGTGAGGGGAGTGTGAGGGGAGTGTGGGGGGAGTGTGGGGGGGAGTGAGGGGAGTGTGGGGGGAGTGTGGGGGGAGTGTCGGGGGAGTGTGGGGGGAGTGTGGGGGGAGTGTGAGGGGAGTGTGAGGGGAGTGTGAGGGGAGTGTGGGGGGAGTGTGGGGGAGTGTGAGGGGAGTGTGGGGGGAGTGTGGGGGGAGTGTGAGGGGGTGTGGGGGGAGTGTGGGGGGAGTGTGGGGGGAGTGTGAGGGGGAGTGTGAGGGGAGTGTGAGGGGAGTGTGGGGGAGTGTGGGGGGAGTGTCGGGGGAGTGTGGGGGGAGTGTGAGGGGAGTGTGAGGGGGAGTGTGAGGGGAGTGTGGGGGAGTGTGGGGAGTGTGGGGGGAGTGTGAGGGGAGTGTGGGGGGAGTGTGAGGGGGAGTGTGGGGGGAGTGTGGGGGGAGTGTGGGGGGAGTGTGAGGGGGAGTGTGGAGGGGAGTGTGGGGGAGTGTGGGGGGAGTGTGAGGGGAGTGTGGGGGGAGTGTGGGGGAGTGTGGGGGGAGTGTGAGGGGGAGTGTGGGGGGAGTGTGAGGGGAGTGTGAGGGGAGTGTGAGGGGAGTGTGGGGGAGTGTCGGGGGAGTGTGGGGGGAGTGTGAGGGGAGTGTGGGGGAGTGTGAGGGGGAGTGTGGGGGAGTGTGGGGGAGTGTGGGGGAGTGTGAGGGGGAGTGTGAGGGGAGTGTGGGGGAGTGTGGGGGAGTGTGGGGGAGTGTGGGGGAGTGTGGGGGAGTGTGGGGGAGTGTGGGGGGAGTGTGAGGGGAGTGTGGGGGGAGTGTGAGGGGGAGTGTGGGGGAGTGTGGGGGAGTGTGGGGGGAGTGTCGGGGGAGTGTGGGGGGAGTGTGAGGGGAGTGTGGGGGGAGTGTGAGGGGAGTGTGGGGGAGTGTGGGGGGAGTGTGGGGGGAGTGTGAGGGGGAGTGTGAGGGGGAGTGTGAGGGGAGTGTGAGGGGAGTGTGAGGGGAGTGTGGGGGGAGTGTCGGGGGAGTGTGGGGGGAGTGTGAGGGGAGTGTGGGGGGAGTGTGAGGGGGAGTGTGAGGGGAGTGTGAGGGGAGTGTGAGGGGGAGTGTGGGGGAGTGTGAGGGGGAGTGTGGGGGGAGTGTGGGGAGTGTGAGGGGGAGTGTGAGGGGAGTGTGGGGGAGTGTGAGGGGGAGTGTGGGGGGAGTGTGGGGGGAGTGTGAGGGGAGTGTGGGGGGAGTGTGGGGGGAGTGTGGGGGGGAGTGTGAGGGGAGTGTGGGGGGAGTGTGAGGGGAGTGTGGGGGGAGTGTGGGGGGAGTGTGGGGGGGAGTGTGGGGGAGTGTGGGGGGGAGTGTCGGAGGGAGTGTGGGGGGAGTGTGAGGGGAGTGTGGGAGGAGTGTGAGGGGAGTGTGGGGGGAGTGTGGGGGAGTGTGGGGGGAGTGTGGGGGGAGTGTGGGGGGAGTGTCGGAGGGAGTGTGGGGGGAGTGTGAGGGGAGTGTGGGGGGGAGTGTGGGGGGAGTGTGAGGGGAGTGTGAGGGGAGTGTGAGGGGAGTGTGGGGGGAGTGTCGGGGGAGTGTGGGGGGAGTCTGAGGTGAGTGTGAGGGGAGTGTGGGGGGAGTCTGAGGTGAGTGTGAGGGGAGTGTGAGGGGAGTGTCGGGGGAGTGTGGGGGGAGTGTGAGGGGAGTGTGAGGGGAGTGTGGGGGGAGTGTGAGGGGAGTGTGGGGGAGTGTGGGGGGAGTCTGAGGTGAGTGTGAGGGGAGTGTGGGGGGAGGCAGGGGGAGTGTGGGGGGAGTGTGGGGGGAGTCTGAGGTGAGTGTGAGGGGAGTGTGGGGGGAGTGTGAGGGGAGTGTGAGGGGATTGTGGGGGGAGGCGGGGGGAGTGTGGGGGGAGTGTTGGGGGGAGTGTGAGGGGGGAGTGTGGGGGGGGTGTGGGGGAGAGTGTGAGGGGAGTGTGAGGGGATTGTGGGGGGAGGCGGGGGGAGTGTGGGGGGAGTGTGGGGGAGAGTGTGGGGGGAGTGTGGGGGGATTGTGGGGGGAGGCGGGGGGAGTGTGAGGGGGGAGTGTGGGGGGGGTGTGGGGGAGAGTGTGAGGGGATTGTGGGGGGAGGCGGGGGGAGTGTGGGGGGAGTGTGAGGGGGAGGTTGGGGGGGTGTGAGGGGAGGTGGGGGGAGTGTGGGGGGGGGTGTGGGGGAGGTGGGGGGAGGTGGGGGGGAGGTTGGGGGGGTGTGAGGGGAGGTGGGGGGAGTGTGGGGGGGGGTGTGGGGGGAGGTGGGGGGGGTGTGAGGGGAGGTGGGGTGAGTGTGGGGGGGGGTGTGAGGGGAGGTGGGGGGGGTGTGAGGGGAGTGTGAGGGGGAGGTGGGGGGAGTGTGGGGGGGGAGTGTGGGGGGGGTGTGAGGGGGAGTGTGAGGGGGAGTGTGGGGGAGAGTGTGAGGGGGAGTGTGGGGGGAGGTGGGGGGAGGTGGGGGGGTGTGAGGGGAGGTGGGGGGAGTGTGGGGGGGGGTGTGGGGGGGGGTGTGGGGGGAGGTGGGGGGGGTGTGAGGGGAGTGTGAGGGGGAGTGTGGGGGGAGTGTGGGGGGAGGTGGGGGGGAGGTGGGGGGGGTGTGAGGGGAGGTGGGGGGAGTGTGGGGGGAGGTGGGGGGAGGTGGGGGGAGGTGGGGGGGGTGTGAGGGGAGTGTGAGGGGGAGTGTGGGGGGAGTGTGGGGGGAGTGTGGGGGGGGTGTGAGGGGAGTGTGAGGGGAGTGTGGGGGGGAGTGGGGGGGAGTGTGGGGGAGTGTGAGGGGAGTGTGGGGGGAGTGTGGAGGGAGTGTGGGGGAGTGTGAGGGGAGTGTGAGGGGGAGGTGGGGGAGTGTGGGGGGGGTGTGGGGGGGGGTGTGGGGGGGTGTGAGGGGGAGTGTGGGGGGGAGTGTGGGGGGTGGGGAGTGTGAGGGGGAGTGTGAGGGGAGTGTGAGGGGGAGTGTGGGGGGAGTGTGGGGGGGAGGCGGGGGGAGTGTGGGGGGGTGTGAGGGGAGTGTGGGGGAGGTGGGGGGGAGTGTGGGGGGGGTGTGGGGGGGGTGTGAGGGGGAGTGTGGGGGAGTGTGAGGGGAGTGTGAGGGGGAGTGTGAGGGGAGTGTGGGGGGAGAGTGTGGGGGGAGGCGGGGGGAGTGACGGGGGAGTGTGGGGGGAGTGTGAGGGGGAGTGTGAGGGGGAGAGTGTGGGGGGAGTGTGGGGGGAGTGTGAGGGGAGAGTGTGGGGGGGGTGTGAGGGGGAGTGTGAGGGGGAGTGTGGGGGAGAGTGTGGGGGGAGGCGGGGGGAGTGACGGGGGAGTGTGGGGGGAGTGTGAGGGGGAGTGTGAGGGGGAGAGTGTGGGGGAGTGTGGGGGGAGTGTGGGGGGAGGCGGGGGAGTGACGGGGGAGTGTGAGGGGAGTGTGGGGGGAGTGTGAGGGGGAGTGTGGGGGGAGTGTGGGGGGAGTGTGAGGGGGGTGTGAGGGGAGTGTTGGGGGGAGTGTGGGGGAGTGTGAGGGGAGTGTGAGGGGGAGTGACGTGGGAGGGGGTGGTCAGCACCTTTGATGCCCTTGTCCCCATTAAAACAATTACTCTCTCTCACCCTGATCATTCCCCCTGGTATGGCTCTCATCTCCGCTCCCTTAAGTCCAAGGAACGCAGACTTGAACATTTATGGGGGACATCTGGTTTTGCCATTCATCGTGATCTGGCTGGACCACAAAAAGCACTATCGGGTCCTGCTCTCCTCTGCCAAAACTGCTCATTATTCCAGGATCATCCTGATATGCAAAGATAACACCCGGGCTTCTCGTCTCCACTACAAACAGTCTCCTTGAACCCCTCTCCACCACCCCCTCCACTCCAACGAAAAGTGCAAGGAGCTCATGGAATTCTTTGTCACCAAGATTGAGACCATCCATTCAGCTGCCTCTTCCCTCACTTTCCCTAGCCCACCAAGCCAAACTTCCCCTAAGGTTCCCCCCTGCCCTCGCCCTGAACTCACATCTTTCTCTACTTTCTCTCCTATCTCCCCTCATGCCCTCTCCGAGCTCATCTTGACCACGAGACCCGCCTCCTGCTCTCTCGACCCTATTCCCATTAAACTGCTGACCATCCAACTTCCATCACTGGCCCCCATTAGCTGATATTGTTAATGGTTCCCGCTCCTCAGGTACTGTCCCCTCCCCCTTCAAATCTGCAGTCATCTTTCCCCTCCTCAAAAAACCCCACCCTTGACCCCTCCGTCCTTGCAAACTCCCGCCCCATCTCCAACCTCGCTTTCCTTTCCAATGTGTTGTCGTCTCCCAAATCCGTGCCCATTTTTCCCGCACCTCCATGTTTGAATCCCTTCAATCAGGTTCCACCCTACCACAGTACTTTATCAAAGTCACAAATTACATCCAATGTGACTGTGACCGTGGTAAACTCTCCCTTCTCATCCTTCTCGACCTGTCTCCAGTCTTTGACACATTGACCACACCATCCTCCTCGATCACCTCTCCTCCATCGTCCAGCTGGGTGGGACTGCACTCGCCTGGTTCCATTCTCATCTATCCAGTTGTAGCCAGAGAATCTCCTCCAATGGCTTCTCTTCCCGCTCCTGCACCGTTCTCTGGAGACCCCCAAGGATCTATCCTTGGCCCCTCCTGTTTCTCATCTACATGCTGCCCCTCAGTGACATCGTCCAAAAAACATAATGTCAGATTCCACATGTCCGCTGACAACAGCCAGCTCGACCTCATCATTCTCCTCGACCCCGACACTGTCTCGGATCTGTCACATTGCTTGTCTGACATTCAGTACTGGATGAGCAAAAATTTCCTCCAACTAAATATTGGGAAGGCCGAAGCCATTGTCTTTGGTCCCCACTACAAACTCCTTTCCCTCTTCACCGACTCCATCCCTCTCCCTGGACACAGTCTGAGACTGAACCAGACCGTTCACAACCGTGGCATCCTATTGACCCTGAGATAAGCTTCCGACCACATATCCGCTCCATCACCAAGACCACCTACTTCCACCTCCGTAACATCGCCCGTCTCTGCGTCCCCCTGCCTCAGCTCATCTGCTGCTGAAACCCTCATCCCTGCCTTTATTACCTCCAGACTGGACTATTCCAATGCTCTCCTCACAGCTGTAATTGTTTCTTTAACCAATATTGCAACCCCTCCTCCTTTTTAATCCCCCTCTCTATCTTGTCTGAAAACCTAGACCGCTCCAGACCATTCCCGACCGCTCCAGACCACTCCAGACCATTCCCGACCGCTCCAGACCACTCCAGACCATTCCCGACCGCTCCAGACCGCTCCAGACCATTCCCGACCGCTCCCGACCGCTCCAGACCACTCCAGACCATTCCCGACCGCTCCAGACCGTTCCCGACCGCTCCCGACCGCTCCAGAGCATTCCCGACCGCTCCCCGACCTCTCCAGACCATTCCCGACCGCTCCCGACCACTCCAGAGCATTCCCGACCGCTCCCGACCTCTCCAGACCATTCCCGACCGCTCCCGACCACTCCAGAGCATTCCCGAACGCTCCCGACCACTCCAGAGCATTCCCGACCGCTCCAGAGCATTCCCGACCGCTCCCGACCTCTCCAGACCATTCCCGACCGCTCCCGACCACTCCAGAGCATTCCCGACCGCTCCCGACCGCTCCAGAGCATTCCCGACCGCTCCCGACCACTCCAGAGCATTCCCGACCGCTCCAGAGCATTCCCGACCGCTCCCGACCACTCCAGAGCATTCCCGACCGCTCCAGAGCATTCCCGACCGCTCCCGACCTCTCCAGACCATTCCCGACCGCTCCCGACCACTCCAGACCATTCCCGACCGCTCCCGACCTCTCCAGACCATTCCCGACCGCTCCCGACCACTCCAGAGCATTCCCGACCGCTCCCGACCACTCCAGAGCATTCCCGACCGCTCCAGAGCATTCCCGACCGCTCCCGACCACTCCAGAGCATTCCCGACCGCTCCCGACCGCTCCAGAGCATTCCCGACCGCTCCCGACCACTCCAGAGCATTCCCGACCGCTCCCGACCGGCTCCAGAGCATTCCCGACCGCTCCCGACCGCTCCAGAGCATTCCCGACCGCTCCCGACCGCTCCAGACCATTCCCGACCGCTCCCGACCGCTCCAGACCATTCCCGACCGCTCCCGACCGCTCCAGACCATTCCCGACCGCTCCCGACCGCTCCAGACCATTCCCGACCGCTCCCGACCGCTCCAGAGCATTCCCGACCGCTCCCGACCGCTCCAGACCATTTCCGACCGCTCCCGACCGCTCCAGACCATTCCCGACCGCTCCCGACCGCTCCAGACCATTCCCGACCGCTCCCGACCGCTCCAGACCATTCCCGAACGCTCCCGTCCACTCCAGACCATTACCGACCGCTCCAGACCGCTCCCGACCGCTCCAGATCGTTCCAGACCGCTCCCGACCGCTCCAGACCGCTCCCGACTGCTCCAGATTGCTCCCAACCGCTCTAGACCGCACCAGATTTCTCCCGACTGCTCCAGATTGCTCCCGACCTCTCCAGACCTCTCCAGACCGCTCCCAACTGCTCCAGATTGCTCCCGACCTCTCCAGACCGCTCCCGACTGCTCCAGACCGCTCCCGACTGCTCCAGATTGCTCCCGACCGCTCCAGACCGCTTTAGACCGCACCAGATTTCTCCTGACCGCTCCAGATTGCTCCCGACCTCTCCAGACCGCTCCAGATTGCTCCAGACCAGTCCCCGACCACTCCCAACCACTCCAGACCGCCCCCAACCATTCCTAACTGCTCCAGACTGCTCCCAACCGCTCCCAACTGCTCCTGACTGCTCCAGACCATTCCCGACCACACTTGACCGCTCTAGAGCACTCCTGACCACTCCAGACCACCCCTGACCACTCCAGACTGCTCTGGAACACACCAGACCACTCCAGGCCACCCCTGACCGCTCCAGACCACACCAGACCACTTGAGACCACTCCAGACCGCTTCCAACCTCTCCAGACCGCTCCCAATCACTCCTGACTGCTCCAGACCGCTCCTGACCACACTTGACCGCTCTAGAGCACTCCTGACCACTCCAGACCACCCCTGACCACTCCAGACCACGCCTGACCATTCCAGACCGCTCGAGACCACTCCAGACCACTCCAGACCATGCCTGACCGCTCGAGACCACTCCAGACCATGCCTGACCACTCCAGACCGCTAGAGACCACTCCAGACCACTCCAGACCACTCCAGACCACTCCAGACCACTCCAGACCACGACAGACCATTCCAGACCGCTCGAGACCACTCCAGACCACTCCAGACCATGCCTGACCGCTCGAGACCACTCCAGACCATGCCTGACCACTCCAGACCGCTAGAGACCACTCCAGACCACTCCAGACCACTCCTGACCACTCCAGACCACGACAGACCATTCCAGACCGCTCGAGACCACTCCAGACCACTCCAGACCATACCTGACCGCTCGAGACCACTCGAGACCACTCCAGACCACCCCTGAACACTCCAGACCACTCTTGACCATTCCAGACCGCTCGAGACCACTCCAGACCACTCCAGACCATTCCAGACCACTCGAGACCACTCCAGACCGCTCAAGACCACTCCAGACCACTCCAGACCATGCCTGACCACTCCAGACCGCTCGAGACCACTCCAGACCACTCGAGACCATAGATCACCAGGCCCGGGATGAAATGTATCCCAGGCTGTTAAAAGAAGCCAGGGAGGAAATAGCGGAGACTCTGACCATCATTTTCCAAACTTCACTGGATACAGGCGTGGTGCCGGAGGATTGGAGGATTGCTAACGTTGTACCGTTGTTTAAAAAGGGAGCGAGGGACAGACCGAGTAATTCCAGGCCAGTCAATCTCACCTCGGTGGTGGGCAAATTATTGGAATCAATTGTGAGGGACAGGATAAACTGTCACTTAGAAAGGCCCGGACTAATCAAGGACAGTCAGCACGGATTTGTTAAGAGGAGGTCGTGAATTTTTCGAGGTGACGAGGAGGATCGATGAGGGTAGCGCAATTGATGTAGTCTACATGGATTTTGTAAGGAATCTTACAACACCAGTTTTATTTGAAAATCACAAGCTTTCGGAGGCTTTCTCCTTCGTCAGGTGAGTGTGGGATTCCATGGAAGGTACCGCATATATGGGGGTCGGGTTTTCGGGGAGTCGGAGGGTCGAGGAGTCGGAGGGTCGGAGGGTCGGGGGGTCGGGGGGTCGGAGGGTCGGGGAGTCGGAGGGTCGGGGAGTCGGAGGGTCGGGGAGTCGGGCAGTCGGAGGGTCCGGGGGTCGGGGGGACGGGGAGTCGGAGGGTCGGGGAGTCGGAGGGACGGTGAGTCGGAGGGTCGGGGAGTCGGAGGGTCGGGGAGTCGGAGGGACGGGGAGTCGGAGGGTCGGAGGGTCGGGGAGTCGGAGGGACGGGGAGTCGGAGGGTCGGAGGGACGGGGAGTCGGAGGGACAGGGAGTCGGAGGGTCAGGGAGTCGGAGGGTCGAAGGGTCGGGGAGTCGGAGGGTCGGAGGGTCGGGAGTCGGAGGGACGGGGAGTCGGAGGGTCGGAGGGTCGGGGAGTCGGAGGGACGGGGAGTCGGAGGGTCGGAGGGACGGGGAGTCGGAGGGACAGGGAGTCGGAGGGTCAGGGAGTCGGAGGGTCGGAGTGTCGGGGAGTCGGAGGGTTGGGGAGTCGGGGAGTTGGAGGGTCGGGGAGTCGGAGGGTCGGGGAGTCGGAGGGTCGGGGAGTCGGAGGGTCGGAGGGTCGGGGAGTCGGAGGGTCGGAGGGTCGGGGAGTCGGGGAGTCGGTGGGTCGGAGGGTCGGGGAGTCGGGGAAGTCGGAGGGTCGGGGAGTCGGAGGGTCGGGGAGTCGGAGGGTCGGGGAGTCGGAGGGTCGGGGAGTCGGAGGGTCGGGGAGTCGGAGGGTCGGGGAGTCGGGGAGTCGGAGGGTCGGGGAGTCGGGGAGTCGGAGGTTCGGGGAGTCGGAGGGTCGGAGGGTCGGGGAGTCGGGGAGTCGGAGGGTCGGAGGGTCGGGGAGTCGGAGGGTCGGGGAGTCGGGGAGTCGGAGGTTCGGGGAGTCGGAGGGTCGGAGGGTCGGGGAGTCGGAGGGTCGGGGAGTCAGTGGGTCGGGGAGTCGGAGGGTCGGAGGGTCGGGGAGTCAGAGGGTCGGAGGGTCGGGGAGTCGGGGAGTCGGAGGGTCGGAGGGTCGGGGAGTCGGAGGGTCGGTGGGTCGTGGAGTCGGAGGGTCGGGGAGTCGGAGGGTCGGGGAGTCGGAGGGTCGGAGGGTCGGGGAGTCGGAGGGTCGGGGAGTCGGAGGGTCGGGGAGTCGGAGGGTCGGAGGGTCGGGGAGTCGGAGGGTCGGGGAGTCGGAGGGTCGGGGAGTCGGAGGGTCGGAGGGTCGGGGAGTCGGAGGGTCGGAGGGTCGGGGAGTCGGAGGGTCGGGGAGTCGGGGAGTCGGGGAGTCGGAGGGTCGGGGAGTCGGAGGGTCGGGGAGTCGGAGGGTCGGGGAGTCGGAGGGGACGGTGAGTCGGAGGGTGGGGGAGTCGGAGGGTCGGGGAGTCAGAGGGTCGGAGGGTCGGGGAGTCGGAGGGACGGGGAGTCGGAGGCTCGGAGGGACGGGGAGTCGGAGGGACAGGGAGTCGGAGGGTCAGGGAGTCGCAGGGTCGGAGGGTCGGGGAGTCGGAGGGTCGGAGGGTCGGGGAGTCGGAGGGACGGGGAGTCGGAGGGTCGGAGGGTCGGGGAGTCGGAGGGACAGGGAGTCGGAGGGTCGGAGGGACGGGGAGTCGGAGGGACAGGGAGTCGGAGGGTCAGGGAGTCGGAGGGTCGGAGGGTCGGGGAGTCGGAGGGTCGGGGAGTCGGGGAGTTGGAGGGTCGGGGAGTCGGAGGGTCGGGGAGTCGGGGAGTCGGAGGGTCGGGGAGTCGGGGAGTCGGAGGGTCGGGGAGTCGGGGAGTCGGAGAGTCGGGGAGTCGGAGGGTCGGGGAGTCGGAGGGTCGGAGGGTCGGGGAGTCGGAGGGTCGGGGAGTCGGAGGGTCGGGGAGTCGGGGAGTCGGAGGGTCCGGGGGGTCGGGGGGACGGGGAGTCGGAGGGTCGGGGAGTCGGAGGGTCGGCGAGTCGGAGGGACGGTGAGTCGGAGGGTCGGGGAGTCGGAGGGTCGGGGAGTCGGAGGGTCAGGGAGTCGGAGGGACGGGGAGTCGTAGGGTCGGGGAGTCAGAGGGACGGGGAGTCGGAGGGTCGGAGGGACGGGGAGTCGGAGGGACAGGGAGTCGGAGGGTCAGGGAGTCGGAGGGTCGGAGGGTCGGGGAGTCGGAGGGTCGGAGGGTCGGGGAGTCGGAGGGACGGGGAGTCGGAGGGTCGGAGGGTCGGGGAGTCGGAGGGACGGGGAGTCGGAGGGTCGGAGGGACGGGGAGTCGGAGGGACAGGGAGTCGGAGGGTCAGGGAGTCAGAGGGTCGGAGGGTCGGTGGGTCGGAGGGTCGGGGAGTCGGAGGGTCGGGGAGTCGGGGAGTCGGTGGGTCGGAGGGTCGGGGAGTCGGGGAGTCGGAGGGTCGGGGAGTCGGAGGGTCGGGGAGTCGGAGGGTCGGGGAGTCGGAGGGTCGGGGAGTCGGGGAGTCGGAGGGTCGGGGAGTCGGGGGAGTCGGAGGTTCGGGGAGTCGGAGGGTCGGAGGGTCGGGGAGTCGGAGGGTCGGGGAGTCGGAGGGTCGGGGAGTCGGAGGGTCGGGGAGTCGGGGAGTCGGAGGTTCGGGGAGTCGGAGGGTCGGAGGGTCGGGGAGTCGGAGGGTCGGGGAGTCAGTGGGTCGGGGAGTCGGAGGGTCGGAGGGTCGGGGAGTCGGAGGGTCGGAGGGTCGGGGAGTCGGGGAGTCGGAGGGTCGGAGGGTCGGGGAGTCGGAGGGTCGGTGGGTCGGGGGGACGGGGAGTCGGAGGGTCGGGGAGTCGGAGGGTCGGGGAGTCGGAGGGACGGTGAGTCGGAGGGTCGGGGAGTCGGAGGGTCGGGGAGTCGGAGGGACGGGGAGTCGGAGGGTCGGAGGGTCGGGGAGTCGGAGGGACGGGGAGTCGGAGGGTCGGAGGGACGGGGAGTCGGAGGGACAGGGAGTCGGAGGGTCAGGGAGTCGGAGGGTCGAAGGGTCGGGGAGTCGGAGGGTCGGAGGGTCGGGGAGTCGGAGGGACGGGGAGTCGGAGGGTCGGAGGGTCGGGGAGTCGGAGGGACGGGGAGTCGGAGGGTCGGAGGGACGGGGAGTCGGAGGGACAGGGAGTCGGAGGGTCAGGGAGTCGGAGGGTCGGAGTGTCGGGGAGTCGGAGGGTTGGGGAGTCGGGGAGTTGGAGGGTCGGGGAGTCGGAGGGTCGGGGAGTCGGAGGGTCGGGGAGTCGGAGGGTCGGAGGGTCGGGGGAGTCGGAGGGTCGGAGGGTCGGGGAGTCGGGGAGTCGGTGGGTCGGAGGGTCGGAGGGTCGGGGAGTCGGAGGGTCGGGAGTCGGAGGGTCGGGGAGTCGGAGGGTCGGGGAGTCGGAGGGTCGGGGAGTCGGAGGGTCGGGGAGTCGGGGAGTCGGAGGGTCGGGGAGTCGGGAGGCGGAGGTTCGGGGAGTCGGAGGGTCGGAGGGTCGGGGAGTCGGGGAGTCGGAGGGTCGGAGGGTCGGGGAGTCGGAGGGTCGGGGAGTCGGGGAGTCGGAGGTTCGGGAGTCGGAGGGTCGGAGGGTCGGGGAGTCGGAGGGTCGGGGAGTCAGTGGGTCGGGGAGTCGGAGGGTCGGAGGGTCGGGGAGTCAGAGGGTCGGAGGGTCGGGGAGTCGGGGAGTCGGAGGGTCGGAGGGTCGGGGAGTCGGAGGGTCGGTGGGTCGTGGAGTCGGAGGGTCGGGGAGTCGGAGGGTCGGGGAGTCGGAGGGTCGGAGGGTCGGGGAGTCGGAGGGTCGGGGAGTCGGAGGGTCGGGGAGTCGGAGGGTCGGAGGGTCGGGGAGTCGGAGGGTCGGGGAGTCGGAGGGTCGGAGGGTCGGGGAGTCGGAGGGTCGGGGAGTCGGGGAGTCGGGGAGTCGGGGGGTCGGGGAGTCGGAGGGTCGGGGAGTCGGAGGGACGGTGAGTCGGAGGGTCGGGGAGTCGGAGGGTCGGGGAGTCAGAGGGTCGGAGGGTCGGGGAGTCGGAGGGACGGGGAGTCGGAGGCTCGGAGGGACGGGGAGTCGGAGGGACAGGGAGTCGGAGGGTCAGGGAGTCGCAGGGTCGGAGGGTCGGGGAGTCGGAGGGTCGGAGGGTCGGGGAGTCGGAGGGACGGGGAGTCGGAGGGTCGGAGGGTCGGGGAGTCGGAGGGACAGGGAGTCGGAGGGTCGGAGGGACGGGGAGTCGGAGGGACAGGGAGTCGGAGGGTCAGGGAGTCGGAGGGTCGGAGGGTCGGGGAGTCGGAGGGTCGGGGAGTCGGGGAGTTGGAGGGTCGGGGGAGTCGGAGGGTCGGGGAGTCGGGGAGTCGGAGGGTCGGGGAGTCGGAGGGACAGGGAGTCGGAGGGTCGGAGGGACGGGGAGTCGGAGGGACAGGGAGTCGGAGGGTCAGGGAGTCGGAGGGTCGGAGGGTCGGGGAGTCGGAGGGTCGGGGAGTCGGGGAGTTGGAGGGTCGGGGAGTCGGAGGGTCGGGGAGTCGGGGAGTCGGAGGGTCGGGGAGTCGGGGAGTCAGAGGGTCGGGGAGTCGGGGAGTCGGAGAGTCGGGGAGTCGGAGGGTCGGGGAGTCGGAGGGTCGGAGGGTCGGGGAGTCGGAGGGTCGGGGAGTCGGAGGGTCGGGGAGTCGGGGAGTCGGAGGGTCCGGGGGTCGGGGGGACGGGGAGTCGGAGGGTCGGGGAGTCGGAGGGTCGGCGAGTCGGAGGGACGGTGAGTCGGAGGGTCGGGGAGTCGGAGGGTCGGGGAGTCGGAGGGTCAGGGAGTCGGAGGGACGGGGAGTCGTAGGGTCGGGGAGTCAGAGGGACGGGGAGTCGGAGGGTCGGAGGGACGGGGAGTCGGAGGGACAGGGAGTCGGAGGGTCAGGGAGTCGGAGGGACAGGGAGTCGGAGGGTCAGGGAGTCGGAGGGTCGGAGGGTCGGGGAGTCGGAGGGTCGGAGGGTCGGGGAGTCGGAGGGACGGGGAGTCGGAGGGTCGGAGGGTCGGGGAGTCGGAGGGACGGGGAGTCGGAGGGTCGGAGGGACGGGGAGTCGGAGGGACAGGGAGTCGGAGGGTCAGGGAGTCAGAGGGTCGGAGGGTCGGGGAGTCGGTGGGTCGGGGAGTTGGGGAGTTGGAGGGTCGGGGAGTCGGAGGGTCGGAGGGTCGGGGGGTCGGGGGGTCGGAGGGTCGGGGAGTCGGAGGGTCGGGGAGTCGGAGGGTCGGGGAGTCGGGCAGTCGGAGGGTCCGGGGGTCGGGGGGACGGGGAGTCGGAGGGTCGGGGAGGTCGGAGGGACGGTGAGTCGGAGGGTCGGGGAGTCGGGAGGGTCGGGGAGTCGGAGGGACGGGGAGTCGGAGGGTCGGAGGGTCGGGGAGTCGGAGGGACGGGGAGTCGGAGGTCGGAGGGACGGGGAGTCGGAGGGACAGGGAGTCGGAGGGTCAGGGAGTCGGAGGGTCGAAGGGTCGGGGAGTCGGAGGGTCGGAGGGTCGGGGAGTCGGAGGGACGGGGAGTCGGAGGGTCGGAGGGTCGGGGAGTCGGAGGGACGGGGAGTCGGAGGGTCGGAGGGACGGGGAGTCGGAGGGACAGGGAGTCGGAGGGTCAGGGAGTCGGAGGGTCGGAGTGTCGGGGAGTCGGAGGGTTGGGGAGTCGGGGAGTTGGAGGGTCGGGGAGTCGGAGGGTCGGGGAGTCGGAGGGTCGGGGAGTCGGAGGGTCGGAGGGTCGGGGAGTCGGAGGGTCGGAGGGTCGGGGAGTCGGGGAGTCGGTGGGTCGGAGGGTCGGGGAGTCGGGGAGTCGGAGGGTCGGGGAGTCGGAGGGTCGGGGAGTCGGAGGGTCGGGGAGTCGGAGGGTCGGGGAGTCGGAGGGTCGGGGAGTCGGAGGGTCGGGGAGTCGGGGAGTCGGAGGGTCGGGGAGTCGGGGAGTCGGAGGTTCGGGGAGTCGGAGGGTCGGAGGGTCGGGGAGTCGGGGAGTCGGAGGGTCGGAGGGTCGGGGAGTCGGAGGGTCGGGGAGTCGGGGAGTCGGAGGTTCGGGGAGTCGGAGGGTCGGAGGGTCGGGGAGTCGGAGGGTCGGGGAGTCAGTGGGTCGGGGAGTCGGAGGGTCGGAGGGTCGGGGAGTCAGAGGGTCGGAGGGTCGGGGAGTCGGGGAGTCGGAGGGTCGGAGGGTCGGGGGAGTCGGAGGGTCGGTGGGTCGTGGAGTCGGAGGGTCGGGGAGTCGGAGGGTCGGGGAGTCGGAGGGTCGGAGGGTCGGGGAGTCGGAGGGTCGGGGAGTCGGAGGGTCGGGGAGTCGGAGGGTCGGAGGGTCGGGGAGTCGGAGGGTCGGGGAGTCGGAGGGTCGGGGAGTCGGAGGGTCGGAGGGTCGGGGAGTCGGAGGGTCGGAGGGTCGGGGAGTCGGAGGGTCGGGGAGTCGGGGAGTCGGGGAGTCGGAGGGTCGGGGAGTCGGAGGGTCGGGGAGTCGGAGGGTCGGGGAGTCGGAGGGACGGTGAGTCGGAGGGTCGGGGAGTCGGAGGGTCGGGGAGTCAGAGGGTCGGAGGGTCGGGGAGTCGGAGGGACGGGGAGTCGGAGGCTCGGAGGGACGGGGAGTCGGAGGGACAGGGAGTCGGAGGGTCAGGGAGTCGCAGGGTCGGAGGGTCGGGGAGTCGGAGGGGTCGGAGGGTCGGGGAGTCGGAGGGACGGGGAGTCGGAGGGTCGGAGGGTCGGGGAGTCGGAGGGACAGGGAGTCGGAGGGTCGGAGGGACGGGGAGTCGGAGGGACAGGGAGTCGGAGGGTCAGGGAGTCGGAGGGTCGGAGGGTCGGGGAGTCGGAGGGTCGGGGAGTCGGGGAGTTGGAGGGTCGGGGAGTCGGAGGGTCGGGGAGTCGGGGAGTCGGAGGGTCGGGGAGTCGGGGAGTCGGAGGGTCGGGGAGTCGGGGAGTCGGAGAGTCGGGGAGTCGGAGGGTCGGGGAGTCGGAGGGTCGGAGGGTCGGGGAGTCGGAGGGTCGGGGAGTCGGAGGGTCGGGGAGTCGGGGAGTCGGAGGGTCCGGGGGTCGGGGGGACGGGGAGTCGGAGGGTCGGGGAGTCGGAGGGTCGGCGAGTCGGAGGGACGGTGAGTCGGAGGGTCGGGGAGTCGGAGGGTCGGGGAGTCGGAGGGTCAGGGAGTCGGAGGGACGGGGAGTCGTAGGGTCGGGGAGTCAGAGGGACGGGGAGTCGGAGGGTCGGAGGGACGGGGAGTCGGAGGGACAGGGAGTCGGAGGGTCAGGGAGTCGGAGGGTCGGAGGGTCGGGGAGTCGGAGGGTCGGAGGGTCGGGGAGTCGGAGGGACGGGGAGTCGGAGGGTCGGAGGGTCGGGGAGTCGGAGGGACGGGGAGTCGGAGGGTCGGAGGGACGGGGAGTCGGAGGGACAGGGAGTCGGAGGGTCAGGGAGTCAGAGGGTCGGAGGGTCGGTGGGTCGGAGGGTCGGGGAGTCGGAGGGTCGGGGAGTCGGGGAGTCGGTGGGTCGGAGGGTCGGGGAGTCGGGGAGTCGGAGGGTCGGGGAGTCGGAGGGTCGGGGAGTCGGAGGGTCGGGGAGTCGGAGGGTCGGGGAGTCGGGGAGTCGGAGGGTCGGGGAGTCGGGGAGTCGGAGGTTCGGGGAGTCGGAGGGTCGGAGGGTCGGGGAGTCGGAGGGTCGGGGAGTCGGAGGGTCGGGGAGTCGGAGGGTCGGGGAGTCGGGGAGTCGGAGGTTCGGGGAGTCGGAGGGTCGGAGGGTCGGGGAGTCGGAGGGTCGGGGAGTCAGTGGGTCGGGGAGTCGGAGGGTCGGAGGGTCGGGGAGTCGGAGGGTCGGAGGGTCGGGGAGTCGGGGAGTCGGAGGGTCGGAGGGTCGGGGAGTCGGAGGGTCGGTGGGTCGGGGGGACGGGGAGTCGGAGGGTCGGGGAGTCGGAGGGTCGGGGAGTCGGAGGGACGGTGAGTCGGAGGGTCGGGGAGTCGGAGGGTCGGGGAGTCGGAGGGACGGGGAGTCGGAGGGTCGGAGGGTCGGGGAGTCGGAGGGACGGGGAGTCGGAGGGTCGGAGGGACGGGGAGTCGGAGGGACAGGGAGTCGGAGGGTCAGGGAGTCGGAGGGTCGAAGGGTCGGGGAGTCGGAGGGTCGGAGGGTCGGGGAGTCGGAGGGACGGGGAGTCGGAGGGTCGGAGGGTCGGGGAGTCGGAGGGACGGGGAGTCGGAGGGTCGGAGGGACGGGGAGTCGGAGGGACAGGGAGTCGGAGGGTCAGGGAGTCGGAGGGTCGGAGTGTCGGGGAGTCGGAGGGTTGGGGAGTCGGGGAGTTGGAGGGTCGGGGAGTAGGAGGGTCGGGGAGTCGGAGGGTCGGGGAGTCGGAGGGTCGGAGGGTCGGGGAGTCGGAGGGTCGGAGGGTCGGGGAGTCGGGGAGTCGGTGGGTCGGAGGGTCGGAGGGTCGGGGAGTCGGAGGGTCGGGGAGTCGGAGGGTCGGGGAGTCGGAGGGTCGGGGAGTCGGAGGGTCGGGGAGTCGGAGGGTCGGGGAGTCGGGGAGTCGGAGGGTCGGGGAGTCGGGGAGTCGGAGGTTCGGGGAGTCGGAGGGTCGGAGGGTCGGGGAGTCGGGGAGTCGGAGGGTCGGAGGGTCGGGGAGTCGGAGGGTCGGGGAGTCGGGGAGTCGGAGGTTCGGGGAGTCGGAGGGTCGGAGGGTCGGGGAGTCGGAGGGTCGGGGAGTCAGTGGGTCGGGGAGTCGGAGGGTCGGAGGGTCGGGGAGTCAGAGGGTCGGAGGGTCGGGGAGTCGGGGAGTCGGAGGGTCGGAGGGTCGGGGAGTCGGAGGGTCGGTGGGTCGTGGAGTCGGAGGGTCGGGGAGTCGGAGGGTCGGGGAGTCGGAGGGTCGGAGGGTCGGGGAGTCGGAGGGTCGGGGAGTCGGAGGGTCGGGGAGTCGGAGGGTCGGAGGGTCGGGGAGTCGGAGGGTCGGGGAGTCGGAGGGTCGGGGAGTCGGAGGGTCGGAGGGTCGGGGAGTCGGAGGGTCGGAGGGTCGGGGAGTCGGAGGGTCGGGGAGTCGGGGAGTCGGGGAGTCGGAGGGTCGGGGAGTCGGAGGGTCGGGGAGTCGGAGGGTCGGGGAGTCGGAGGGACGGTGAGTCGGAGGGTCGGGGAGTCGGAGGGTCGGGGAGTCAGAGGGTCGGAGGGTCGGGGAGTCGGAGGGACGGGGAGTCGGAGGCTCGGAGGGACGGGGAGTCGGAGGGACAGGGAGTCGGAGGGTCAGGGAGTCGCAGGGTCGGAGGGTCGGGGAGTCGGAGGGTCGGAGGGTCGGGGAGTCGGAGGGACGGGGAGTCGGAGGGTCGGAGGGTCGGGGAGTCGGAGGGACAGGGAGTCGGAGGGTCGGAGGGACGGGGAGTCGGAGGGACAGGGAGTCGGAGGGTCAGGGAGTCGGAGGGTCGGAGGGTCGGGGAGTCGGAGGGTCGGGGAGTCGGGGAGTTGGAGGGTCGGGGAGTCGGAGGGTCGGGGAGTCGGGGAGTCGGAGGGTCGGGGAGTCGGAGGGACAGGGAGTCGGAGGGTCGGAGGGACGGGGAGTCGGAGGGACAGGGAGTCGGAGGGTCAGGGAGTCGGAGGGTCGGAGGGTCGGGGAGTCGGAGGGTCGGGGAGTCGGGGAGTTGGAGGGTCGGGGAGTCGGAGGGTCGGGGAGTCGGGGAGTCGGAGGGTCGGGGAGTCGGGGAGTCAGAGGGTCGGGGAGTCGGGGAGTCGGAGAGTCGGGGAGTCGGAGGGTCGGGGAGTCGGAGGGTCGGAGGGTCGGGGGTCGGAGGGTCGGGGAGTCGGAGGGTCGGGGAGTCGGGGAGTCGGAGGGTCCGGGGGTCGGGGGGACGGGGAGTCGGAGGGTCGGGGAGTCGGAGGGTCGGCGAGTCGGAGGGACGGTGAGTCGGAGGGTCGGGGAGTCGGAGGGTCGGGGAGTCGGAGGGTCAGGGAGTCGGAGGGACGGGGAGTCGTAGGGTCGGGGAGTCAGAGGGACGGGGAGTCGGAGGGTCGGAGGGACGGGGAGTCGGAGGGACAGGGAGTCGGAGGGTCAGGGAGTCGGAGGGTCGGAGGGTCGGGGAGTCGGAGGGTCGGAGGGTCGGGGAGTCGGAGGGACGGGGAGTCGGAGGGTCGGAGGGTCGGGGAGTCGGAGGGACGGGGAGTCGGAGGGTCGGAGGGACGGGGAGTCGGAGGGACAGGGAGTCGGAGGGTCAGGGAGTCAGAGGGTCGGAGGGTCGGGGAGTCGGTGGGTCGGGGAGTTGGGGAGTTGGAGGGTCGGGGAGTCGGAGGGTCGGGGAGTCGGAGGGTCGGGGAGTCGGGGAGTCGGTGGGTCGGAGGGTCGGGGAGTCGGAGGGTCGGGGAGTCGGGGAGTCGGTGGGTCGGAGGGTCGGGGAGTCGGGGAGTCGGTGGGTCGGAGGGTCGGGGAGTCGGGGAGTCGGAGGGTCGGGGAGTCGGAGGGTCGGGGAGTCGGAGGGTCGGGGAGTCGGAGGGTCGGGGAGTCGGGGAGTCGGAGGGTCGGGGAGTCGGGGAGTCGGAGGTTCGGGGAGTCGGAGGGTCGGAGGGTCGGGGAGTCGGAGGGTCGGGGAGTCGGAGGGTCGGGGAGTCGGAGGGTCGGGGAGTCGGGGAGTCGGAGGTTCGGGGAGTCGGAGGGTCGGAGGGTCGGGGAGTCGGAGGGTCGGGGAGTCAGTGGGTCGGGGAGTCGGAGGGTCGGAGGGTCGGGGAGTCGGAGGGTCGGAGGGTCGGGGAGTCGGGGAGTCGGAGGGTCGGAGGGTCGGGGAGTCGGAGGGTCGGTGGGTCGGTGGGTCGGGGAGTTGGAGGGTCGGGGAGTCGGAGGGTCGGTGGGTCGGGGAGTTGGAGGGTCGGGGAGTCGGAGGGTCGGTGGGTCGGGGAGTTGGAGGGTCGGGGAGTCGGAGGGTCGGGGAGTCGGAGGGTCGGTGGGTCGGGGAGTCGGAGGGTCGGGGAGTCGGGGAGTCGGGGGTCGGTGGGTCGGGGAGTCGGAGGGTCGGGGAGTCGGGGAGTAGGAGGGTTGGGGAGTCGGAGGGTTGGGGAGTCGGAGGGTCGGGGAGTTGGAGGGTCGGTGGGTCGGGGAGTCGGGGAGTCAGAGGGTTGGGGAGTTGGGGAGTCGGAGGGTCGGGGAGTCGGAGGGTTGGGGAGTCGGAGGGTCGGAGGGTCGGGGAGTTGGAGGGTCGGAGGTTCGTGGAGTTGGAGGGTCGGAGGGTCGGGGAGTCGGAGGGTCGGAGGGTCGGAGGGTTGGGGAGTCGGGGAGTCGGAGGGTCGGAGGGTCGGGGAGTCGGATGGTCGAAGGGTCGGGGAGTCGGACGGTCGGAGGGTCGGAGGGTCAATGAGTCAGAGGGTCGGGGAGACGGAGGGACGGGGAGTCGTAGGGTCGGGGAGTCAGAGGGACGGGGAGTCGGAGGGTCGGAGGGACGGGGAGTCGGAGGGACAGGGAGTCGGAGGGTCAGGGAGTCGGAGGGTCGAAGTGTCGGGGAGTCGGAGGGTCGGAGGGTCGGGGAGTCGGAGGGACGGGGAGTCGGAGGGTCGGAGGGTCGGGGAGTCGGAGGGACGGGGAGTCGGAGGGTCGGAGGGACGGGGAGTCGGAGGGACAGGGAGTCGGAGGGTCAGGGAGTCGGAGGGTCGGAGTGTCGGGGAGTCGGAGGGTCGGGGAGTCGGGGAGTTGGAGGGTCGGGGAGTCGGAGGGTCGGGGAGTCGGAGGGTCGGGGAGTCGGAGGGTCGGGGAGTCGGAGGGTCGGGGAGTCGGGGAGTCGGAGGGTCGGGGAGTCGGGGAGTCGGAGGTTCGGGGAGTCGGAGGGTCGGAGGGTCGGGGAGTCGGGGAGTCGGAGGGTCGGAGGGTCGGGGAGTCGGAGGGTCGGGGAGTCGGGGAGTCGGAGGTTCGGGGAGTCGGAGGGTCGGAGGGTCGGGGAGTCGGAGGGTCGGGGAGTCAGTGGGTCGGGGAGTCGGAGGGTCGGAGGGTCGGGGAGTCAGAGGGTCGGAGGGTCGGGGAGTCGGGGAGTCGGAGGGTCGGAGGGTCGGGGAGTCGGAGGGTCGGTGGGTCGTGGAGTCGGAGGGTCGGGGAGTCGGAAGGTCGGGGAGTCGGAGGGTCGGAGGGTCGGGGAGTCGGAGGGTCGGGGAGTCGGAGGGTCGGGGAGTCGGAGGGTCGGGGAGTCGGAGGGTCGGGGAGTCGGAGGGACGGTGAGTCGGAGGGTCGGGGAGTCGGAGGGTCGGGGAGTCAGAGGGTCGGAGGGTCGGGGAGTCGGAGAGACGGGGAGTCGGAGGGTCGGAGGGACGGGGAGTCGGAGGGACAGGGAGTCGGAGGGTCAGGGAGTCGGAGGGTCGGAGGGTCGGGGAGTCGGAGGGTCGGAGGGTCGGGGAGTCGGAGGGACGGGGAGTCGGAGGGTCGGAGGGTTGGGGAGTCGGAGGGACAGGGAGTCGGAGGGTCGGAGGGACGGGGAGTCGGAGGGACAGGGAGTCGGAGGGTCAGGGAGTCGGAGGGTCGGAGGGTCGGGGAGTCGGAGGGTCGGGGAGTCGGGGAGTTGGAGGGTCGGGGAGTCGGAGGGTCGGGGAGTCGGAGGGTCGGGGAGTCGGGGAGTCGGAGGGTCGGGGAGTCGGGGAGTCGGAGGGTCGGGGAGTCGGGGAGTCGGAGAGTCGGGGAGTCGGAGGGTCGGGGAGTCGGAGGGTCGGAGGGTCGGGGAGTCGGAGGGTCGGGGAGTCGGAGGGTCGGGGAGTCGGGGAGTCGGAGGGTCCGGGGGTCGGGGGGACGGGGAGTCGGAGGGTCGGGGAGTCGGAGGGTCGGGGAGTCGGAGGGACGGTGAGTCGGAGGGTCGGGGAGTCGGAGGGTCGGGGAGTCGGAGGGTCGGGGAGTCGGAGGGACGGGGAGTCGTAGGGTCGGGGAGTCAGAGGGACGGGGAGTCGGAGGGTCGGAGGGACGGGGAGTCGGAGGGACAGGGAGTCGGAGGGTCAGGGAGTCGGAGGGTCGGAGGGTCGGGGAGTCGGAGGGTCGGGGAGTCGGAGGGACGGGGAGTCGGAGGGTCGGAGGGTCGGGGAGTCGGAGGGACGGGGAGTCGGAGGGTCGGAGGGACAGGGAGTCGGAGGGACAGGGAGTCGGAGGGTCAGGGAGTCGGAGGGTCGGAGGGTCGGGGAGTCGGAGGGTCGGGGAGTCGGGGAGTTGGAGGGTCGGGGAGTCGGAGGGTCGGGGAGTCGGAGGGTCGGGGAGTCGGAGGGTCGGAGGGTCGGGGAGTCGGAGGGTCGGAGGGTCGGGGAGTCGGGGAGTCGGTGGGTCGGAGGGTCAGGGAGTCGGGGAGTCGGAGGGTCGGGGAGTCGGAGGGTCGGGGAGTCGGAGGGTCGGGGAGTCGGAGGGTCGGGGAGTCGGGGAGTCGGTGGGTCGGAGGGTCGGGGAGTCGGGGAGTCGGTGGGTCGGAGGGTCGGGGAGTCGGGGAGTCGGAGGGTCGGGGAGTCGGAGGGTCGGGGAGTCGGGGAGTCGGTGGGTCGGAGGGTCGGGGAGTCGGAGGGTCGGGGAGTTGGGGAGTCGGAGGGTCGGGGAGTCGGAGGGTCGGAGGGTCGGGGAGTCGGGGAGTCGGAGGGTCGGGGAGTCGGAGGGTCGGAGGGTCGGGGAGTCGGAGGGTCGGGGAGTCGGAGGGTCGGGGAGTCGGAGGGTCGGGGAGTCGGATGGTCGGAGGGTCGGGGAGTCGGACGGTCGGAGGGTCGGAGGGTCAATGAGTCAGAGGGTCGGGGAGTCGGAGGGTCGGAGGGTCGGGGAGCCGGAGGGTCGGGGAGTCGGAGGGTCGGGGAGTCGGAGGGTCGGAGGGTCAATGAGTCAGAGGGTCGGGGAGTCGGAGGGTCGGAGGGTCGGGGAGTCGGAGGGTCGGAGGGTCGTGGAGTCGGAGGGTCGGAGGGTCGTGGAGTCGGAGGGTCGGGGAGTCGGAGGGTCGGGGAGTCGGAGGGTCGGAGGGTCGGGGAGTCGGGGAGTCGGAGGGTCGGAGGGTCGGGGAGTCGGACGGTCGTGGAGTCGGAGGGTCGGAGGGTCGGGGAGCCGGAGGGTCGGGGAGTCGGAGGGTCGGGGAGTCGGAGGGTCGGAGGGTCAATGAGTCAGAGGGTCGGGGAGTCGGAGGGTCGGAGGGTCGGGGAGTCGGAGGGTCGGAGGGTTGGGGAGTCGGAGGGTCGGGGAGTCAGAGGGTCGGAGGGTCGGGGAGTCGGAGGGTCGGAGGGTCGTGGAGTCGGAGGGTCGGGGAGTCGGAGGGTCGGGGAGTCGGAGGGTCGGAGGGTCGGGGAGTCGGAGGGTCGGAGGGTCGGGGAGTCGGAGGGTCGGGGAGTCGGAGGGTCGGGGAGTCGGGGAGTCGGAGGGTCGGGGAGTCGGAGGGTAGGGGAGTCGGAGGGTAGGGGAGTCGGAGGGTCGGGGAGTCGGAGGGACGGTGAGTCGGAGGGTCAGGGAGTCGGAGGGTCGGGGAGTCGGAGGGTCGGAGGGTGGGGGAGTCGGAGGGACGGGGAGTCGGAGGGTCGGAGGGACGGGGAGTCGGAGGGACAGGGAGTCGGAGGGTCAGGGAGTCGGAGGGTCGGAGGGTCGGGGAGTCGGAGGGTCGGAGGGTCGGGGAGTCGGAGGGACGGGGAGTCGGAGGGTCGGAGGGTCGGGGAGTCGGAGGGACAGGGAGTCGGAGGGTCGGAGGGACGGGGAGTCGGAGGGACAGGGAGTCGGAGGGTCAGGGAGTCGGAGGGTCGGGGAGTCGGAGGGTCGGGGAGTCGGGGAGTTGGAGGGTCGGGGAGTTGGAGGGTCGGGGAGTCGGAGGGTCGGGGAGTCGGAGGGTCGGGGAGTCGGTGGGTCGGGGAGTCGGGGAGTCGTAGGGTCGGGGAGTCGGGGAGTCGGAGGGTCGGGGAGTCGGGGAGTCGGAGGGTCGGGGAGTCGGAGGGTCGGGGAGTCGGAGGGTCGGAGGGTCGGGGAGTCGGAGGGTCGGAGGGTCGGGGAGTCGGGGAGTCGGTGGGTCGGAGGGTCGGGGAGTCGGGGAGTCGGAGGGTCGGGGAGTCGGAGGGTCGGGGAGTCGGAGGGTCGGGGAGTCGGAGGGTCGGAGGGTCGGGGAGTCGGAGGGTCGGGGAGTCGGGGAGTCGGAGGGTCGGGGAGTCGGGGAGTCGGAGGGTCGGGGAGTCGGAGGGTCGGAGGGTCGGGGAGTCGGAGGGTCGGAGGGTCGGGGAGTCGGGGAGTCGGAGGGTCGGAGGGTCGGGGAGTCGGTGGGTCGGTGGGTTGGTGGGTCGGGGAGTTGGAGGGTCGGGGAGTCGGAGGGTCGGTGGGTCGGTGGGTCGGGGAGTTGGAGGGTCGGGGAGTCGGAGGGTCGGAGGGTCGGGGAGTCGGAGGATCGGTGGGTCGGGGAGTCGGAGGGTTGGGGAGTCGGAGGGTCGGTGGGTCGGGGAGTCGGGGAGTCGGAGGGTTGGGGAGTTGGGGAGTCGGAGGGTCGGGGAGTCGGAGGGTTGGGGAGTCGGAGGGTTGGGAAGTCGGGGAGTCGGAGGGTCGGGGAGTCGGAGGGTTGGGAAGTCGGGGAGTCGGAGGGTCGGGGAGTCGGAGGGTCGGAGGGTCGGGGAGTCGGGGATTCAGAGGGTCGGGGAGTCGGAGGGTTGGGGAGTCGGAGGGTCGGAGGGTCGGGGAGTCGGAGGGTCGGGGAGTCGGGGAGTCGGAGGGTCGGAGGGTCGGGGAGTCGGAGGGTCGGGGAGTTGGAGGGTCGGGGAGTCGGAGCGTCGGGGAGTCGGTGGGTCGGGGAGTCGGAGGGTCTGAGGGTCGGGGAGTCGGAGGGTCGGTGGGTCGGGGAGTCGGAGGGTCGGAGGGTCGGTGGGTCGGGGAGTTGGAGGGTTGCGGAGTCGGAGGGTCGGGGAGTCGGTGGGTCAGAGGGTCGGTGGGTCGGGGAGTTGGAGGGTTGGGGAGTCGGAGGGTCGGGGAGTCGGAGGGTCGGAGGGTCGGTGGGTCGGGGAGTTGGAGGGTTGGGGAGTCGGAGGGTCGGGGAGTCGGAGGGTCAGAGGGTCGGGGAGTCGGAGGGTTGGGGAGTCGGGGAGTCGGAGGGTCGGTGGGTCGGGGAGTCGGAGGGTCGGGGAGTTGGAGGGTTGGGGAGTCGGGGAGTCGGGGAGTCGGTGGGTCGGGGAGTCGGAGGGTCGGAGGGTCGGGGAGTCGGAGGGTCGGGGAGTTGGAGGGTTGGGGAGTCGGAGGGTCGGGGAGTCGGAGGGTCGGGGAGTCGGTGGGTCGGGGAGTCGGAGGGTCGGTGGGTCGGGGAGTCGGAGGGTCGGAGGGTCGGGGAGTCGGAGGGTCGGAGGGTCGGGGAGTCGGAGGGTCGGAGGGTCGGGGAGTCGGAGGGTCGGAGGGTCGGGGAGTCGGAGAGTCGGAGGGTCGGGGAGTCGGAGGGTCGGAGGGTCGGGGAGTCGGAGGGTCGGTGGGTCGGGGAGTCGGAGGGTCGGAGGGTCGGGGAGTCGGAGGGTCGGTGGGTCGGGGAGTCGGAGGGGCGGAGGGTCGGGGAGTCGGAGGGTCGGTGGGTCGGGGAGTCGGAGGGTCGGAGGGTCGGGGAGTCGGAGGGTCGGTGGGTCGGGGAGTCGGAGGGTCGGAGGGTTGGGGAGTCGGAGGGTCGGAGGGTCCGTGGGTCGGGGAGTTGGAGGGTCGGGGAGTCGGAGGGTTGGGAGTCGGGGAGTCGGAGGGTCGGGGGAGTCGTGGAGTCGGAGGGTCGGGGAGTCGGCGAGTCGGAGGGTCGGGGAGTCGGAGGGTTGGGGAGTCGGAGGGTCGGAGGGTCGGGGAGTCGGAGGGTCGGGGAGTCGGAGGGTCGGAGGATAGGGGAGTCGGAGGGTCGGTGGGTCGGGGAGTCGGAGGGTCGGAGGGTCGGGGAGTCGGAGGGTCGGTGGGTCGGGGAGTCGGAGGGTCGGAGGGTTGGGGAGTCGGAGGGTCGGAGGGTCGGTGGGTCGGGGAGTGGGAGGGTCGGGGAGTCGGAGGGTCGGGGAGTCGGGGAGTCGGATGGTTGGAGGGTCGGGGAGTCGGAGGGTCGGTGGGTCGGGGGGTCGGAGGGTCGGTGGGTCGGGGAGTTGGAGGGTTGGGGAGTCGGAGGGTCGGGGAGTCGGGGAGTCGGAGGGTCGGGGAGTCGGGGAGTCGGAGGGTCGGGGAGTCGGGGAGTCGGTGGGTCGGAGGGTCGGGGGGTCGGAGGGTCGGAGGGTCGGTGGGTCGGGGAGTTGGAGGGTTGGGGAGTCGGAGGGTCGGGGAGTCGGAGGGTCGGGGAGTCGGTGGGTCGGAGGGTCGGGGAGTCGGAGGGTTGGGGAGTCGGAGGGTCGGGGAGTCGGAGGGTCGGGGAGTCGGAGGGTCGGGGAGTCGGAGGGTCGGAGGGTCGGGGAGTCGGAGGGTCGGTGGGTCGGGGGGTCGGAGGGTCGGGGAGTCGGTGGGTCGGGGAGTTGGAGGGTTGGGGAGTCGGAGGGTCGGGGAGTCGGTGGGTCGGGGAGTCGGAGGGTCGGAGGGTCGGGGAGTCGGAGGGTCGGTGGGTCGGGGGGTCGGAGGGTCGGTGGGTCGGGGGGTCGGAGGGTCGGAGGCTCGGTGGGTCGGGGAGTTGGAGGGTTGGGGAGTCGGAGGGTCGGGGAGTCGGTGGGTCGGGGAGTCGGAGGGTCGGGGAGTCGGAGGGTCGGTGGGTCGGGGGGTCGGAGGGTCGGAGGGTCGGTGGGTCGGGGAGTTGGAGGGTTGGGGAGTCGGAGGGTCGGGGAGTCGGTGGGTCGGGGAGTCGGAGGGTCGGAGGGTCGGGGAGTCGGAGGGTCGGAGGGTCGGGGAGTCGGAGGGTCGGTGGGTCGGGGAGTCGGGGAGTCGGGGAGTCGGGGAGTCGGTGGGTCGGGGAGTCGGGGGGTCGGAGGGTTGGGGAGTCGGGGAGTCGGGGAGTCGGGGAGTCGGTGGGTCGGGAGTCGGGGGGTCGGAGGGTCGGGAAGTCGGAGGGTCGGTGGGTCGGGGAGTCGGAGGGTCGGAGGGTCGGGGAGTCGGAGGGTCGTGGGTCGGGGGAGTCGGAGGGTCGGAGGGTTGGGGAGTCGGGGAGTCGGGGAGTCGGAGGGTCGGTGGGTCGGAGGGTCGGGGGGTCGGAGGGTCGGGGAGTCGGAGGGTCGGTGGGTCGGGGAGTTGGAGGGTCGGAGGGTTGGGGAGTCGGGGAGTCGGAGGGTCGGGGAGTCGGAGGGTCGGGGAGTCGGAGGGTCGGGGAGTCGGAGGGTCGGTGGGTCGGGGAGTCGGAGGGTCGGAGGGTCGGGGAGTTGGAGGGTCGGTGGGTCGGAGGGTCGGAGGGTCGGAGGGTTGGGGGGTCGGGGAGTTGGTGGGTCGGAGGGTTGGGGAGTCGGGGAGTCGGAGGGTCGGTGGGTCGGGGAGTCGGAGGGTCGGTGGGTCGGGGAGTCGGAGGGTCGGAGGGTCGGGGAGTCGGAGGGTCGGAGGGTCGGGGAGTCGGAGGGTCGGTGGGTCGGGGAGTCGGAGGGTCGCAGGGTCGGGGAGTCGGAGGGTCGGTGGGTCGGGGAGTCGGAGGGTCGGAGGGTTGGGGGGTCGGGGAGTCGGGGAGTCGGAGGGTCGGAGGGTCGGGGAGTCGGAGGGTCGGTGGGTCGGGGAGTCGGAGGGTCGGTGGGTCGGGGAGTTGGTGGGTCGGAGGGTTGGGGAGTCGGGGAGTCGGGGAGTCGGACGGTCGGAGGGTCGGGGAGTCGGAGGGTCGGTGGGTCGGGGAGTCGGAGGGTCGGAGGGTCGGGGAGTCGGAGGGTCGGTGGGTCGGGGAGTCGGAGGGTCGGTGAGTCGGGGAGTCGGAGGGTTGGGGGGTCGGGGAGTTGGTGGGTCGGAGGGTTGGGGAGTCGGGGAGTCGGAGGGTCGGGGAGTCGGGGAGTCGGAGGGTTGGTGGGTCGGGGAGTCGGAGGGTCGGAGGGTCGGGGAGTCGGAGTCGGAGGGTCGGTGGGTCGGGGAGTCGGAGGGTCGGATGGTCGGGGAGGTCGGAGGGTCGGTGGGTCGGGGGAGTCGGAGGGTCGGAGGGTTGGGGGGTCGGGGAGTCGGGGAGTCGGAGGGTCGGAGGGTCGGGGAGTCGGAGGGTCGGTGGGTCGGGGAGTCGGAGGGTCGGTGGGTCGGGGAGTCGGAGGGTCGGGGAGTCGGGGAGTCGGAGGGTCGGGGAGTCGGGGAGTCGGAGGTTCGGGGAGTCAGTGGGTCGGGGAGTCGGAGGGTCGGAGGGTCGGGGAGTCGGAGGGTCGGAGGGTCGGGAGTCGGGGAGTCGGAGGGTCGGAGGGTCGGGGAGTTGGAGGGTTGGAGGGTCGGGGAGTCGGAGGGTCGTTGGGTCGGAGGGTCGGGGAGTTGGAGGGTCGGTGGGTCGGGGAGTCGGAGGGTCGGTGGGTCGGGGAGTCGGGGAGTTGGAGGGTTGGAGGGTGGGGGGTCGGGAGGGTCGGGGAGTCGGAGGATCGGTGGGTCGGGGAGTTGGAGGGTTGGATGGTCGGGGAGTCGGAGGGTCGGTGGGTCGGGGAGTCGGAGGGTCGGGGAGTCGGGGAGTCGGAGGGTCGGGGAGTCGGAGGGTCGGTGGGTCGGGGAGTCGGAGGTGGGAGTTGGGGAGTCGGAGGGTCGGGGAGTGGGAGTGTCGGAGGGGCGGGGAGTCGGAGGGTTGGGGAGTCGGGGAGTCGGAGGGTCGGGGAGTCGTGGAGTCGGAGGGTCGGGGAGTCGGAGGGGTCGGAGGGTCGGGGAGTCGGGGAGGTCGAGGGTCGGGGAGTCGGAGGGTTGGGGAGTCGGAGGGTCGGAGGGTCGGGGGGAGGGGGGGGGGGGGGGGGGGGGGGGGGGGGGGGGAGGGGGGGGGAGTCGGAGGGTCGGGGAGTCGGGGAGTCGGAGGGTCGCGGAGTTGGAGGTTGGGGAGTCGGAGGGTCGGGGAGGTCGGTGGGTCGGGGAGTCGGAGGGTCGGAGGGTCGGGGAGTCGGAGGGTCGGTGGGTCGGGGAGTCGGAGGGTCGGAGGGTCGGTGGGTCGGGGAGTTGGAGGGTCGGAGGGTCGGGGAGTCGGAGGGTTGGGGAGTCGGGGAGTCGGAGAGTCGGTGGGTCGGGGAGTCGGAGGGTCGGAGTGTTGGGGAGTAGGAGGGTCGGTGGGTCGGGGAGTCGGAGGGTCGGAGGGTCGGGGAGTCGGAGGGTCGGAGGGTCGGGGAGTCGGAGGGTCGGTGGGTCGGGGAGTCGGAGGGTCGGAGGGTTGGGGAGTCGGAGGGTCGGAGGGTCAGTGGGTCGGGGAGTTGGAGGGTCGGGGAGTCGGAGGGTTGGGAGTCGGGGAGTCGGAGGGTCGGGGAGTCGTGGAGTCGGAGGGTCGGGGAGTCAGAGGGTCGGAGGGTCGGGGAGTCGGGGAGTCGGAGGGTCGGGGAGTCGGGGAGTCGGAGGGTCGGGGAGTCGGGGAGTCGGAGGGTCGGGGAGTCGGAGGGTTGGGGAGTCGGAGGGTCGGAGGGTCGGGGAGTCGGAGGGTCGGGGAGTCAGGGAGTTGGAGGGTTGGGGAGTCGGAGGGTCGGGGAGTCGGTGGGTCGGGGAGTTGGAGGGTTGGGGAGTCGGAGGGTCGGGGAGTCGGTGGGTCGGAGGGTAGGGGAGTCGGAGGGTCGGTGGGTGGGGGAGTCGGAGGGTCGGAGGGTCGGGGAGTCGGAGGGTCGGTGGGTTGGGGGGTTGGGGAGTTGGAGGGTTGGGGGTTCGGGGAGTCGGAGGGTTGGGGGTTCGGGGAGTTGGAGGGTTGGGGGTTCGGGGAGTTGGAGGGTCGGAGGGTTGGGGGGTTGGGGAGTTGGAGGGTTGGGGGTTCGGGGAGTCGGAGGGTTGGGGGTTCGGGGAGTTGGAGGGTTGGGGGTTCGGGGAGTTGGAGGGTCGGAGGGTTGGGGGGTTGGGGAGTCGGAGGGTTGGGGGTTCGGGGAGTTGGAGGGTCGGAGGGTTGGGGGGTTGGGGTGGAGGTTGGGGGGGTTCGGGGAGTTGGAGGGTCGGAGGGTTGGGGGGTCGGGGAGTTGGAGGGTCGGAGGGTTGGGGGGTCGGGGAGTTGGAGGGTCGGAGGGTTGGGGGGTCGGGGAGTTGGAGGGTCGGAGGGTTGGGGGGTCGGGGAGTTGGAGTGTATCACTTTGCATTTCTCTGTGTTAAATTTTTTTTATTCGTTCATGGGATGTGGGCGTCGCTGGCGAGGCCGGCATTTATTGCCCATCCCTAATTGCCCTCATCTGCCACGTGTCTGCCCATTCCACCAGCCTGTCTATATCCTCCTGAAATCTATCACTATCCTCCTCACTGTTCACTACACTTTCAAGTTTTGTGCCATCTGCAAATTTTGAAATTGTGCCCTGTGCACCCAAGTTCAAGTCATTAATATATATCAAGAAAAGCAGAAGTCCCAGCACTGACCCCTGGGGAACACCACTGTACACCTCCCTCCAGTCCGAAAAACAACCGTTCACCACTACTCTCTGTTTCCTGTCATTCAGCCAATTCTGTATCCATGTTGTTACTGCCCCCTTTATTCCATGGGTCACAATCTTGATGATAAGCCTATCATGCGGCACTTTATCAAACACCTTTTGAAAGTCA
>NW_027138856.1:10000-32400 GCF_035084215.1 Heptranchias perlo | reverse complement strand
TCTCGGTGATGGGGAAACTTTTACAAACAATAATCTGGGACAGAATTAACAGTCACTTGGACAAGTGTGGATTAACTAAGGAAAGCCAGCACGGATTTGTTAAAGGCAAATCGTGTTTAACTAACCTGATAGAGTTTTTTGATGAGGTAACAGGGAGGGTCGATGAGGGCAATGCAGTTGATGTTGTGTATATGGACTTTCAAAAGGCGTTTGATAAAGTGTCACATGATAGTCTTGTCAGCAAAGTTGAAGCCCATGGAATAAAGGGGCAGTGGCAGCAAATTGCTTAAGTGACAGGAAACAGAGAGTAGTGGTGAACGGTTGTTTTTCGGACTGGAGGGAGGTGTACAGTGGTGTTCCCCAGGGGTCAGTGCTGGGAACACTGCTTTTCTTGATATATATTAATGACTTGGACTTGGGTGTACAGGGCACAATTTCAAAACTTTTATAGTTCTGATGAACATTTATATAAAAACAACCTGCATTTACATAGCACCTTTAACGTAGTAAAACGTCAAAAGGCACTTCACAGGAGCAATTATCAAACAAAATTTCACACTGAGCAATAGCAGATATTAGGACAGGTGGCCAAAAGCTTGGTCAAAGAAGTAGGTTTTAAGGAGTGTCTTGAAGGAGGCTGAGGTAGAGAGGCAGAGGGGTTTAGGGAGGGAATTCCAGAGCTTTGGGCCTAGACAGCTGAAGGCACGACCACCAATGGTGGAGCCATGAAAATCGGGGATGCACAAAAGGCAAGAAATTGGAGAAGCACCGAGATCTCGGAGGGTTGTAGGGCTGGAGGAGATTCCAGAAATAGGGAGGGGCGAGACTATGGAGGGATTTGAAAACAAGGATGGGAATTTTAAAATGGAGGCATTGCCAGACTGGGAGTCAATGTAGGTCAGTGAACACAGGGGTGATGGGAGAAAGGGACTTGGTGCGAGTTAGAATATGGGGCAGCAGAGTTTTGGATGACCTTAAATTTATGGAGGGTGGAAGATGGGAGGTTGGCCAGGAGAGCATTGGAATAGTCGAGTCTGGAGGTAACAACGGCATGGATGAGGGTTTCAGCAGCAGATGAGCTGAGGCAGGGGTGGTGACGGGCGATGTTACGGAGGCATTGTAAGATGTGGACCTGCTTGGACTCACCTGCGATGCAGGGTGAATACACATGTATAAAACATACAAAGTTGCACTCAAGCAGACAGTTGCACAGCTTGAGAGTCAACTGGACACACTCCACAACATTCAGGAGGGACAAAGTTTTCAGGAGCAGATGTTCCAGTGGTTGGTCACTTCACAGGTTGGCAGGGAATGGGGAGCTGGTAACAGAGACTAGGTGACCATCGACAGACAGGGCAGAAAATGACAGGGTGTGGAGCTGGATTGGTCTAATGGGTACACCTGTTTAGGTACCAGTGACGTGGATAAAAAGGGTGATATAGAGAAGGGTCACCATGAGCGACCATAGGGCACTGGGGAGCAAGTGATTCCCCAGGAGTTAAGGGTCCAGGTAATAAGACTAGGCCCATGGTGATTGTCGTGCATTCTCTAGTTGGGAGCAGGGGGCAGACAGTTTCTTTTGTAGACATGATCCAGAGTCCCAAATAGTATGCTGCTTCACAGGTGCCAGGGTTTGGGACATCACAGAACAAATAGAAAAGGTTCTGGGATGGCAGGGCGAGCTGCCATGAACCAGGTTGCGGTTCATGTGAAACCTATCATTGGTTCCAAGGTTCAGCAAGGAATTTCCAGGAGTTAACTTCTAGATAAGGAGAATCTCCAGGGTAATAATCCCTGGATTACTCTCAGTGCCACACGCTGGACTAGACAGGCAGAGAAAGATTAAGATTGTCAATCTGTGGCTGGAAGGACGATAGAGAAGGGGGGAGGGGGTCTTCAGATTCCTGGGACACTGCACCCACTTTCTGAGCCAGGGAAGGTAGGTGGGATGGCCTTAACCTAAACCGGAGAGGGACCCGTGCCCTTGGGGAAATTGTAAGTAGGGCGCTGGGGAGAGATTTAAACTAGTTCGGGGGTGGGAGGGGAAAATTGACAGAATAGGCATAAAGTGTGGGAAACGGGGCAGCAGAGTCTATGGAACTACAGTGGGATTTTATTTTAATTTTAAAAAAAAGATTGCAAAGGTACAGAATAAGTATACACCATTAAAAATTAAAATGCACTCGCTTTAGGGCTCCACGGAGAGATAAAGAGGTTCAAAACAAATTAAAATTGAAAAGGAAGGTCGCTTTGGACTACAATAATGGAAAAATTCTAAGGGCAAAGAGGGTGAGAGATGTTGTAAGAGCAGCGTGAGGGGAGGGGAGGGGGTGAATGATGGAAAAATCTCAATATCAAAAGCAACATTAAAGTATCAGACATGTACATCAGTAAAAGTGAGAGAATTGTTGATCAGTACATGATGATCAAAGGTATTTAATAAGGGTATCGGAGAGGCAGTGAATCCTGCAGTGGTTGAGTGAGATCAGCGATACCATGATGGATAAAAGGAAAATTTTAGATAAGTTGGTTAAGCTAAAGACAGAGCGCCAGGCCCTAACTGGATACATCCCAGGATCCCAGGGAGGTGAGGGAGGGAACGACAAGGCCCCAGAAATTATAGCTCAAGGTTCCGCTGCATGTGAATGTGTGACAGTCATTGACTGCAGGGAGACACACTTCTGCACCTGTCCCGTACTCCCCTCCCTCACCCCCACTCCGGGCTCCAACACCTGTCCCGTACTCCCCTCCCTCACCCCCACCCCGGGCTCCAACACCTGTCCCGTACTCCCCTCCCTCACCCCCCACCCAGGGCTCCAACACCTGTCCCGTACTCCCCTCCCTCACCCCCACCCAGGGCTCCAACACCTGTCCTGTACTCCCCTCCCTCACCCCCACCCCGGGCTCCAACACCTGTCCCGTACTCCCCTCCCTCACCCCCACCCCGGGCTCCAACACCTGTCCCGTACTCCCCTCCCTCACCCCCACCCCGGGCTCCAACACCTGTCCCGTACTCCCCTCCCTCACCCCCACCCCGGGCTCCAACACCTGTCGCGTACTCCCCTCCCTCACCCCCACCCCGGGCTCCAACATCTGTCCTGTACCTCCCCCCACCCCGGGCTCCAACACCTGTCCCGTACTCCCCTCCCCCACCCCGGGCTCCAACACCTGTCCCGTACTGCCCTCCCCCCCACCCCGGGCTCCAACATCTGTCCTGTACCTCCCCCCTCCCCCACCCCGGGTTCCAACTCCTGTCCCGTACTCCCCTCCCCCACCCGGGCTCCAACACCTGTCCCGTACTCCCCCCCCCCCCACCCCGGGCTCCAACACCTGTCCCGTACTCCCCTCCCCCACCCCGGGCTCCAACTCCTGTCCTGTACTCCCCTCCCCGGGCTCCAACACCTGTCGTGTACTCCCCTCCCCCACCCCGGGCTCCAACTCCTGTCCCGTACTCCCCTCCCCCACCCCGGGCTCCAACTCCTGTCCCGTACTCCCCTCCCCCACCCCGGGCTCCAACACCTGTCCCGTACTCCCCTCCCCCACCCCGGCTCCAACACCTGTCCCGTACTCCCCTCCCCCACCCCGGGCTCCAACTCCTGTCCTGTACTCCCCTCCCCGGGCTCCAACACCTGTCGTGTACTCCCCTCCCCCACCCCGGGCTCCAACACATGTCCTGTACTCCCCTCCCCCACCCCGGGCTCCAACATCTGTCCTGAACTCCCCCACCCCAGGCTCCAACACCTGTCCTGAACTCCCCCACCCCGGGCTCCAACACCTGTCCCGTACTCCCCTCCCCCACACCGGGCTCCAACACCTGTCCCGTACTGCCCTCCCCCCACCCCGGGCTCCAACATCTGTCCTGTACCTCCCCCCTCCCCCACCCCGGGCTCCAACACCTGTCCCGTACTCCCCTCCCCCACCCCGGGCTCCAACATCTGTCCTGTACCTCCCCCCACCCCGGGCTCCAACATCTGTCCTGTACCTCCCCCCACCCCGGGCTCCAACATCTGTCCTGTACCTCCCCCCTCCCCCACCCCGGGCTCCAACATCTGTCCCGTACTCCCCTCCCCCACCCCGGGCTCCAACACCTGTCCCGTACTCCCCTCCCCCACCACGGGCTCCAACATCTGTCCTGTACCTCCCCCCACCCCAGGCTCCAACATCTGTCCTGTACCTCCCCCCACCCCGGGCTCCAACATCTGTCCTGTACCTCCCCCCTCCCCCACCCCGGGCTCCAACACCTGTCCCGTACTACCCTCCCCCACCCCGGGCTCCAACATCTGTCCTGTACCTCCCCCCACCCCGGGCTCCAACATCTGTCCTGTACCTCCCCCCACCCCGGGCTCCAACACCTGTCCCGTACTCCCCTCCCCCACCCCGGGCACCAACTCCTGTCCCGAACTCCCCTCCCCCACCCCGGGCTCCAACATCTGTCCTGGACTCCCCTCCCCCACCCCGGGCTCCAACACCTGTCCCGTACTCCCCTCCCCCACCCCGGGCTCCAACACCTGTCCTGGACTCCCCTCCCCCACCCCGGGCTCCAACACCTGTCCTGAACTCCCCTCCCCCACCCCGGGCTCCAACATCTGTCCCGTACTCCCCTCCCCCACCCGGGCTCCAACACCTGTCCCGTACTCCCCTCCCCCACCCCGGGCTCCAACTCCTGTCCCGTACTCCCCTCCCCCACCCCGGGCTCCAACTCATGTCCCGTACTCCCCTCCCCCACCCCGGGCTCCAACACCTGTCCCGAACTCCCCACCCCCACCCCGGGCTCCAACACCTGTCCCGTACTCCCCTCCCCCACCCCGGGCTCCAACATCTGTCCCGTACTCCCCTCCCCCACCCGGGCTCCAACACCTGTCCCGTACTCCCCTCCCCCACCCCGGGCTCCAACACCTGTCCCGTACTCTCCTCCCCCACCCCGGGCTCCAACACCTGTCCCGAACTCCCCACCCCCACCCCGGGCTCCAACACCTGTCCCGGACTCCCCTCCCCCACCCCGGGCTCCAACTCCTGTCCCGTACTCCCCTCCCCCACCCGGGCTCCAACACCTGTCCCGTACTCCCCTCCCCCACCCCGGGCTCCAACACCTGTCCCGTACTCCCCTCCCCCACCCCGGGCTCCAACTCCTGTCCTGTACTCCCCTCCCCGGGCTCCAACACCTGTCGTGTACTCCCCTCCCCCACCCCGGGCTCCAACACATGTCCTGTACTACCCTCCCCCACCCCGGGCTCCAACATCTGTCCTGAACTCCCCCACCCCAGGCTCCAACACCTGTCCTGAACTCCCCCACCCCGGGCTCCAACACCTGTCCCGTACTCCCCTCCCCCACCCCGGGCTCCAACACCTGTCCCGTACTCCCCTCCCCCACCCCGGGCTCCAACATCTGTCCTGTACCTCCCCCCACCCCGGGCTCCAACATCTGTCCTGTACCTCCCCCCACCCCGGGCTCCAACATCTGTCCTGTACCTCCCCCCTCCCCCACCCCGGGCTCCAACATCTGTCCCGTACTCCCCTCCCCCACCCCGGGCTCCAACACCTGTCCCGTACTCCCCTCCCCCACCACGGGCTCCAACATCTGTCCTGTACCTCCCCCCACCCCAGGCTCCAACATCTGTCCTGTACCTCCCCCCACCCCGGGCTCCAACATCTGTCCTGTACCTCCCCCCTCCCCCACCCCGGGCTCCAACACCTGTCCCGTACTACCCTCCCCCACCCCGGGCTCCAACATCTGTCCTGTACCTCCCCCCACCCCGGGCTCCAACATCTGTCCTGTACCTCCCCCCACCCCGGGCTCCAACACCTGTCCCGTACTCCCCTCCCCCACCCCGGGCACCAACTCCTGTCCCGAACTCCCCTCCCCCACCCCGGGCTCCAACATCTGTCCTGGACTCCCCTCCCCCACCCCGGGCTCCAACACCTGTCCTGGACTCCCCTCCCCCACCCCGGGCTCCAACACCTGTCCCGTACTCCCCTCCCCCACCCCGGGCTCCAACACCTGTCCTGGACTCCCCTCCCCCACCCCGGGCTCCAACACCTGTCCTGAACTCCCCTCCCCCACCCCGGGCTCCAACATCTGTCCCGTACTCCCCTCCCCCACCCGGGCTCCAACACCTGTCCCGTACTCCCCTCCCCCACCCCGGGCTCCAACTCCTGTCCCGTACTCCCCTCCCCCACCCCGGGCTCCAACTCATGTCCCGTACTCCCCTCCCCCACCCCGGGCTCCAACACCTGTCCCGAACTCCCCACCCCCACCCCGGGCTCCAACATCTGTCCCGTACTCCCCTCCCCCACCCGGGCTCCAACACCTGTCCCGTACTCCCCTCCCCCACCCCGGGCTCCAACACCTGTCCCGTACTCTCCTCCCCCACCCCGGGCTCCAACACCTGTCCCGAACTCCCCACCCCCACCCCGGGCTCCAACACCTGTCCCGGACTCCCCTCCCCCACCCCGGGCTCCAACTCCTGTCCCGTACTCCCCTCCCCCACCCGGGCTCCAACACCTGTCCCGTACTCCCCTCCCCCACCCCGGGCTCCAACACCTGTCCTGTACTCCCCTCCCCCACCCCGGGCTCCAACTCCTGTCCTGTACTCCCCTCCCCGGGCTCCAACACCTGTCGTGTACTCCCCTCCCCCACCCCGGGCTCCAACACATGTCCTGTACTCCCCTCCCCCACCCCGGGCTCCAACATCTGTCCTGAACTCCCCCACCCCAGGCTCCAACACCTGTCCTGAACTCCCCCACCCCGGGCTCCAACACCTGTCCTGAACTCCCCCACCCCGGGCTCCAACACCTGTCCTGAACTCCCCCACCGCACCCCCCAAACCTTGGGCTCCAACACCTGTCCTGTGACTCTCCCCCCTCCCCCTCCCCCTCCCCCCAGGCTCCAAGTCCTGTCTTGCCCCTCTCGCCCATCCCCCCGCTCTCGTCTCATCCTCAGGTAGATCCGTGATTACTCACCGCTTCCAGCTGCTGCTTCTTCTGCATTATAAGCTCCAGCATGAGGTTCACATTAGCAAGATCCAGACTGTCCTGGTCTGTGATTAACACATCCTGTATCGCCTGCCATCTGTGGCCATTCTAGAAAGGAAATCGCATCAACTTATCATCATCGATGCTCAGTATCAAGTCGACAGACAGCATTCACCGGCATAGCAAAGGGATATCGATAGGTTAAGTGAGTGGGCAAAAAAATTTGGCAGATGGGGTAAAATGAGGGAAAATGTGAACTTGTCCACTTTGGCAGGAGGAACAGAAAAGCAGTATATTATTTAAATGGAGAGAGATTGCAGAACTCTGAGGTACAGATGGATCTGGGTGTCCTCGTACATGAATCATAAAAAGTTAGTATGCAGGTACAGTAAGTGATTAAGAAGGCAAATGGAATGTTGTCATTTATTGCAATGGGGATGGGATATAAAAGTCGAGATGTTTTGCGACAGTTGTTCAGGGCATTGGTGAGATCACATCAAGAATATTGTGTGCAGTTTTGGTCTCCTTATTTAAGAAAGGACAAAATTGCTTTCGAGGCGATTCAGAGAAGGTTCACTCGACTGATTCCTGGGATGAGGGGGTTATCTTATGAGGAAAGGTTGGACAAGTTGGGCCTGTATACACTGGAGTTTAGAAGAATGAGAGGTGATCTTATTGAAACACAAGATCCTGAGGGGACTTGAAGGGGTAGATGCTGAGAGGATGTTTCCCCTTGTGGGAGAGACTGGAACTAGGGGCCACAGTTTAAAAATAAGGGGTCTCCCATTTAAGATGGAGATGAGGAGAAATTCTTTCTCTCAGAGGGTCGTGAGTCTGTGGAACTCCCTTCCCCAGAGAGCGGTGGAGGCAGGGTCATTGAATATTTTTAAGGCTGAGTTAGATAGATTCCTGATTAACAAGGGAGTCAAAGGTTATAGTCGGTAGATGGAAAAGTAGGGTTGAGGTCACAATCAGATCAGCCATGATCTTATCAAATGGCAGAGCAGGCTCGAGGGGCCGAATGCTCTTAATTCGTATGTTCATATATATGGAACACTTTGCATGTTCATATATATGGAACACGATGAAACAAATCCTTTCCATCAGGTGACAATGACTCCAGCTACCCCCCAATTACGTCCCAGTGCCTGTCCCCCGTACCGGGCTACCGGGCGAATGGGCTACCAGGCGAATGGGGGATTCTTGAGCATTGGTGCTGCCTGAAAGGGTGGTGGAAGCAGACTGAATAGTAACTTTCAAAAGGGAATTGGATATCTACTTAAAGGGAAAAAATTTACAGGGCTATGAGGAAAGAGTAGAGGAATGGGACTAGTCGGATAGATCTATCAAACTGCTGGCACTGGCACAATGGGCCGAACGGCCTCCTCCTGTGCTGTGCTACAACAGTGAGATGTGAATGGACCATTGTTTTGCATTGATGTAGATTACAGTGGTCGCAGCACAGATCCCTGGTGGACAAGTCATCCGAAGAACATAAGAAAGAGGAGGCGGCCATACGGCCCCTTGAGCCTCGAAGGGCCAAATGACCTACTCCTGCTCCTATCTCTTATAAGATTATGGCTGATCTTGGACCTCAACTCCACTTTCCTGCCCGATCCCAATATCCCTTGATTCCTCAAGAACCCAAAAATCTATCGATCTCAGCCTTGAATATACTCAACGACTGAGCATCCACAGCCCTCTGGGGTAGAGAATTCCAAAGATTCACAAACCTCTGAGAAGAAATCCCACATGGCCGATCCCTTATCCTGAGACCATGTCCACTAGTTCTATATTCTCCAACTATGGGAAACAGCCTCTCAGAATCTTATATGTTTCAATGAGATCACCTCTCATTCTTCGAGAGTATAGGCCCATTCTACTCAATCTCTCCTCACAGGACAACCCTCTCATCCCAGGAATCAATCTAGTGAACCTTTGTTGCACCCCCTCTAAGGCAAGTATATCCTTCCTTAGATAAGGAGACCAAAACTGTACACAGTACTCCAGGTGTGGTCGCACCAAAGCCCTGTATAATTGCAGCAAGAGTTCTTTACTCTTGTACTCCAACCCCTTTGCAATAAAGGCCATCATGCCATTTGCCTTCCTAATTGTTTGCTGTACCTGCATGTTAACTTCCTATGTTTTGTATACAAGAGCACCAAAATCCCTCTCCACACCAACATTTAATAGTTTCTCACCATTTTAAAAATATTCTGTTTTTCTATTCTTCCTACCTCACATTTCCCCACATTATACTCCATCTGCCACCTTCTTGCCCACTCACTTAATCTGTCTATATCCCTTTGCAGACTCTGTCCTCCTCACAGTTTACTTTCCCACCTAGCTTTGTATCGTCAGCAAACTTGGATACATTACACTCGGTCCCTTCATCTAAGTCATTAATATAGATTGTAAATAGCTGAGGCCCAAGCACTGATCCTTGTGACACCCCACTAGTTACAGCCTGCCAACCTGAGAATGACCCCTTTATCCCTACTCTCTGTTTTCTGTCTGTTAACGAATCCTCTGTCCATGCTAATATATTACCCCCAATCCCATGAGCCCTTATCTTGTGTAACAACCTTTTATGTGGCACCTTACTGAATGCCTTTTGAAAATACAAATATACGACATCCACTGATTCCCCTTTATCTACCCTGCTAGTTACATCCTCAAAAAACTCTAATAAATTTGTCAAACACGATTTCCCTTTCATAAAACCATGTTGACTCTGCCTAATCATATTATGATTTTCTAAGTGCCCTGTTACCACTTCCTTAATAATGGATTCCAGCATTTTCCAGACGACTGATGTCAGGCTAACTGGCCTGTAGTTCCCTGTTTTCTCTCTCCCTCCTCTCGAATAGCGGGGTCACATTTGCTACCTTCCAATCCACTGGGACCATTGTAGAATCCAGGGAATTCTGGAAGCTTACAACCAATGCATCCACTATCTCTGCAGCCACCTCTGAGAACTCTCGGACGTAGGCCACCAGGTCCAGGGGATTTGTCGGCTTTTAGTCCCATTATTTTCTCCAGTACTTTCTCTTTACTGATATTAATTACTTTAAGTTCCTCACTCTCATTAGCCCCTTGGTTCCCCACTATTTCTGGTCTGCTTTTGTGACTTCCACTGTGAAGACAGATACAAAATATTTGTTTAGCGTCTCTGCCATTTCCTTATTCCCCATTATAATTTCTCCTGTCTCAGCCTCTAAAGGGATCAATGTTTACTTTCACTACTCTCTTCATTTTTACATACTTGTAATAGCTCTTACAATCTGTTTTTATATTTTGTGCGAGTTACCTCGTATTTTCTCCCTTTATTAATTTATTGGTCATCCTTTGCTGGTTTCTAAACTCTACCAATCCTCAGGCTTACTACCCTTCTTTTAATCTATTATCCTTAACTTCTTTAGTTAGCCAGGGATGGATCACTTTTCCCATGGGGTTTCTATTCACAGATCCCTGGTGAACAACAGAGGTCCCAGCACAGATCCCTGGTGAACAACAGAGGTCCCAGCACAGATCCCTGGTAAACAACAGAGGTCCCAGCACAGATCCCTGGTGAACAACAGAGGTCCCAGCACAGATCCCTGGTGAACAACAGAGGTCCCAGCACAGATCCCTGGTGAACAACAGAGGTCCCAGCACAGATCCCTGGTGAACAACAGAGGTCCCAGCACAGATCCCTGGTGAACAACAGAGGTCCCAGCACAGATCCCTGGTGAACAACAGAGGTCCCAGCACAGATCCCTGGTGAACAACAGAGGTCCCAGCACAGATCCCTGGTGAACAACAGAGGTCCCAGCACAGATCCCTGCCACTTTCTGCCAGTCTGAGTAACTTCCTTAAGTCCTGTTTTGTAGCCATCTTTCAGTCCATTCTGTTCCCCAAGCCCTGACACCACACACCCTAACCTTTGTCATGAGTCTCTTCTGTGGCATCTTATTAAAGCAGTGACTGAAGGTTCCCCAGGCAGTGCACAGTGCTGGCGCAGAGCAGCTTATTCACCACAGCTCAGGCACTTCATGATGTCCCTGGATACTTACTGGGTGTTCAAGTTTTAGTCGCTTTTCTTCGCATCTTTGCTTCTGTTTCAGGATTAGTTCGTTAACTACAAGACAACAGAAAATAATTACTCAAGCTGCAGCGAGACATCGACAAACATAAAAACTACTTCCTCTGACTTCACCTTACAATTAGTGAGCTGCACATTGGAAACAGAACTTTCTCCAATACACCACAGGGTGATGGACATAGCTCACCCACACCCCACTCTGGAATCCTGTGCTCCGTGCATTTCCCTGTACACCTGGATATATATCCACCAGGAGAAAAAACACATCTCTTGCACTCGCTAGTTCCCAATCTCCACTTCTCCTGCCTTTACACTGCATCACATTATCAGGGTGATAACTACTTGTCCCTCTCCGGCTACTGGGTCATCAACAGCCCACTGAGGAGGGGCAGGGAATGGGCGGGGGGATGGGACAGGAAGTATACTGAACCGAAGAACTGCAGGGAGACAGAGTGCAATCCCTAGTATACACACCTAAGAATTCATTCTCCTGAGCAAGTGAGCAAAGTCACAGATATCATCCTGTTAAACTCCAGACATTGGGTTAACAGCAATTTAGTTTATTCAGCTGGATCCAAAGCCTGCGATTTTATACCGAAGACAATAATGAGCGCTCCAGGACAGAGAGTGCAGTGAGGTAACCAGCAATCCCTTCTTGGGACAAGACGGCATCCGTGTCCCAGTTCATATCCGAAGACAAATTCTACTGATCAACTTCCTGGACTCCTGGCAGGAGAATAATGCATCAACAGTCAGGCTATACTATCCCATCATGGCAAGGGATATTAGTGCTGGGAACTGAACAGTGTCAGCAAACTTGCCAAGGTAAGTAGAGGAGGTTAGATAAAGTAAAGCTCACTCCACACTGTCCCATCAAACACTCCAGGACAGTTTTTTTTTTATTCGTTCATGGGATGTGGGTGTCGCTGGCAAGGCCAGCATTTATTGCCCATCCCTAATTGCCCTTGAGAAGGTGATGGTGAGCCGCCTTCTTGAACCGCTGCAGTCCGTGTGGTGAAGGTTCTCCCACAGTGCTGTTAGGAAGGGAGTTCCAGGATTTTGAACCAGCGACGATGAAGGAACGATGATATATTTCCAAGTCGGGATGGTGTGTGACTTGGAGGGGAACGTGCAGGTGGTGTTGTTCCCATGTACCTGCTGCTCTTGTCCTTCAAGGTGGTAGAAGTCGTGGGTTTGGGAGGTGCTGTCGAAGAAGCCTTGGCGAGTTGCTGCAGTGCATCCTGTGAATGGTATACACTGCAGCCACAGTGCGCCAATGGTGAGGGAATTAATGTTTAGGGTGGTGGATGGGGTGCCAATCAAGCGGACTGCTTTGGCCTGAATGGTGTCGAGCTTCTTGAGTGTTGTTGGAGCTGCACTCATCCAGGCAAGTGGAGAGTATTCCATCACACTCCTGGCTTGTGTCTTGTAGATGGTGGAAAGGCTTTGGGGAGTCAGGAGATGAGTCACTCGCTGCAGAAGACCCAGCCTCTGACCTTCTCTTGTAGCCACAGTATTTATATGGCTGGTCCAGTTAAGTTTCTGGTCAATGGTGACCCCCCAGGATGTTGATGGTGGGGGATTTGGCGATGGTAATGCCGTTGAATGTCAAGGGGAGGTGGTTGGACTCTCTCTTGTTGGAGATGGTCATTCCCTGGCACGAATGTTACTTGTCACTTATGAGCCCAAGCCTGGATGTTGTCCAGGTCTTGCTGCACGCGGGCTCGGACTGCTTCATTATTTGAGGGGTTGCGAATGGAACTGAACACTGTGCAATCATCAGCGAACATCCCCATTTCTGACCTTATGATGGAGGGGAGGTCATTGATGAAGCAGCTGAAGATGGTTGGGCCTAGGACACTGCCCTGAGGAACTCCTGCAGCAATGTCCTGGGGCTGAGATGATTGGCCTGCAACAACCACTACCATCTTCCTTTGTGCCAGGTATGACTCCAGCCACTGGAGAGTTTTCCCCGATTCCCATTGACTTCAATTTTACTAGGGCTGCTTGGTGCCACACTTGGTCAAATGTTGCCTTGATGTCAAGGGCAGTTACTCTCACCTCACCTCTGGAATTCAGCTCTTTTGTCCATGTTTGAACCAAGGCTGTAATGAGGTCTGGAGCCGAGTGGTCCTGGCGGAACCCACACTGAGCATCGGTGAGCAGGTTATTGGTGAGTAAGTGCTGCTTGATAGCACTGTCGACGACACCTTCCATCACTTTGCAGATAATTGAGAGTTGACTGATGGGGCGGTAACTGGCCGGATTGGATTTGTCCTGCTTTTTGTGGACAGGACATACCTGGGCAATAAGCTGCAGGGCTACGGACTGGGTGCTGGAAGGTGGGATTAGAATGGGCACCTGGTTGTTCCATGAGCCGGCACGGACATGATGGGCCGAATGGCCCCCGTCTGTGCTGTATCTTTTCTATGGTTCTAACTTTCCACATTGTCGGGTAGATGCCAGTGTTGTAGCTGTACTGGAACAGTTTGGCTAGAGGCACGGCTAGTTCTGGAGCACAAGTCTTCAGCACTACAGCCGGGATGTTGTCGGGGCCCATAGCCTTTGCTGTATCGAGTGCACTCAGCCGTTTCTTGATATCACTTGGAGTGAATTGAATTGGCTGAAGACTGGCTTCTGTGATGGTGGGGATATCGGGAGGAGGCTGCGATGGATCATCCACTCGGCACTTCTGGCTGAAGATGGTCGCAAACGCTTCAGCCTTGTCTTTTGCATTAATGTGCTGGACTCTGCCATCATTGAGGCTGGGGATGTTTACTGAGCCTCCTCCTCCCGTTAGTTGTTTAATTGTCCACCACCATTCACGACTGGATGTGGCAGGACTGCAGAGCTTTGATCTGAACCATTGGTTGTGGAATCGCTTAGCTCTGTCTATAGCATGTTGCTTCCGCTGTTTAGCATAGATGTAGTCCTGAGTTGTAGCTTCACCAGGTTGGCACCTCATTTTTACGTACGCCTGGGGCTGCTCCTGGCATGCTCTTCTACACTCCTCATTGAACCAGGGTTGATCCCCTGGCTTGTTGGTAATGGTAGAGTGAGGAATATGCCGGGCCATGAGGTTACAGATTGTGCTGGAATACAATTCTGCTGCTGATGATGGCCCACAGTGCCTCATGGATGCCCAGTTTTGAGCTGCCAGATCTGTTCTGAATCTATCCCATTTAGCACGGTGGTAGTGCCACACAACACGTTGGATGGTGTCCTCAGTGCGAAGACAGGACTTCATCTCCACGAGGACTGTGCGGTGGTCACTCCTACCAATACGGTCATGGACAGACGCATCTGCAACAGATTAGTGAGGATGAGGTCAAGTAAGTTTTTCCCTCGTGTCGGTTCGCTCACCACCTGCTGCAGGTCCAGTCTGGCAGCTGTGTCCTTCAGGACTCGGCCAGCTCGGTCAGTACTGGTGCTACCGAGCTACTCTTGGTGATGGACATTGAAGTCCCCCACCCAGAGTACATTCTGTGCCCTTGCTACCCTCAGTGCTTCCTCCAAGTGGTGCTCAACATGCAGAAGGACTGATTCATCAGCTGAGGGAGGACGGTAGGTGGTAATCAGCAGGAGGTTTCCTTGCCCATGTTTGACCTGATGACATGAGATTTCATGGGGTCCAGAGTCAATGTTGAGGACACCCAGGGCCACTCCCTCCTGACTGTATATCACTGTACCGCCACCTCTGGTGGGTCTGTCCTGCCGGTGAGACAGGACATACCCAGGGATGGTGATGGAAGAGTCTGGGATGTTGGCTGAGAGATATGATTCTGTGAGTATGGCTATGTCAGGCTGTTGCTTGACTAGTCTGTGGGACAGCTCTCCCAATTTTGGCACAAGTCCCCAGATGTTAGTGAGGAGGACTTTGCAGGGTCGACTGGGCTTGGTGTTTTGCCTTTGTCGTGTCCGGTACCTAGTGGTCCAATGCCGGGTGGTCCGTCCGGTTTTATTCTTATTGTGACTTTTTGTGGCGAGATTTTACAACTGAGTGGCTTGTTAGGCCATTTCAGAGGGCAATTAAGAATCTACCACATTGCTGTGGGTCTGGAGTCACATTTAGGCCAGGCCAGGTAAGGGCGGCAGGTTTCCTTCCCTAAAGGACATTAGTGAACCAGGTGGGTTTTTATGACAATCCTGTAGTTTCAAGGCTACCATTACTGATACTAGTATTTTTATTCCAGATTTTATTTCATTATTTTTGTTTACTAGGATGCTACCAGGACTTGATGGTTTGACTTATAGGGAGAGGTTGGATAGACTGAGACTTTTTTCCCTGGAGAGTAGGAGGTTGAGGGGTGATCTTATACAAGTCTATAAAATAATGAGGGGCATCGATAAGGTAGATAGTCAAAATCTTTTCCCAAAGGTAGGGGAGTCTATAACGAGGGGGCATAGATTTAAGGTGAGAGGGGAGAGATACAAAAGGGTCCAGAGGGGCAATTTTTTCACTCAAAGGGTGGTGAGTGTCTGGAACGAGCTGCCAGAGGCAGTAGTCGAGGCGGGTACAATTTTGTCTTTTAAAAAGCATTTGGACAGTTACATGGGTAAGATGGGTATAGAGGGATATGGGCCAAGTGCAGGCAATTGGGACTAGCTTAGTGGTATAAACTGGGCGACATGGACACGTTGGGCCGAAGGGCCTGTTTCCAAGTTGTAAACTTCTATGATTCTATGATTATTTGAATTTAAATTCCCCAGCTGCCGTAGTGGGATTTGAACTCATGACTCTGGATTATTAGTCCAGGCCTCTGGATTACTAGTTGAGTAACATAGAATGCAGAACAATGTGCCTCAGCTTTAAACATGAGAATGGCTGTAGTTGTCTGCGACTGCGCTGAGGCTCATGGCTGTCCCTCTATTTTAATCGACTGCACGAGCTATCTTGATGGGGAGAAGGGAAGAATATGACACGGGTGCAGACTCTCAGATTGCCATATTCATTCCAATTATTACTGTCGGCAGTTTTTTGTTATAGCCCCGTGCTCGCTGGATTGAAACTGCCAAAACTCATTTCACAAAAGGAACCCTGCAGCCCGAGGGTTGGCCAAGGTTGAAAGGTCCATGGAGCCTGTGGCTTCCTGTCTGTTCCCTTGATCTTTAACCAAAGGACAAAGAGCCTCAGTTTATTACTTTCTTTGATTGAAATGAACAGCCGGACTGCCACAATCAAACAATTTGATCTTACAATCATAGACTTACCCAGAAAGTTAGGGTACAGCTGATCGACATTATCGACCACATAGTTACACTTCGGGCATCGGTTACTGACCTCCAGGCTCTGTCGAATACATTTATAGCTAGAGAAAGATCAGATAGCAAGTCAGTACATCAACGACAGCAAAGGTCAATCGACCCACTCAGGGCCAGGCAACCCGCATCGCCCCTCTCTCTCTCTCTCTCTCTCCCTCTCTCTCCGCACCGTCTCCCCATTCTCTCTCTCTCTCTCTCTCTCTCTCCCCCCACCGTCTCCCCACTCTCTCTCTCTCTCTCTCCCCCCACCGTCTCCCCACTCTCTCTCTCTCTCTCTCTCTCTCTCTCTCTCTCTCTCTCTCTCTCTCTCTCTCTCTCTCTTCCCCCCCCCCCACCGTCTCCCCACTCTCTCTCTCTCTCTCTCTCTCTCCCCCCACCGTCTCCCCTCTCCCTCTCTCTCCCCCCACCGTCGCCCCACTCTCTCTCTCTCCCCCCACCGTCGCCCCACTCTCTCTCCCCCCACCGTCTCCCCACTCTCTCTCTCTCTCTCTCTCTCTCCCCCCACCGTCGGCCCACTCTCTCTCCCCCGACCGTCGGCCCACTCTCTCTCCCCCGACCGTCGCCCCACTCTCTCTCTCTCTCTCTCTCCCCCCCACCGTCGCCCCACTCTCTCTCTCTCTCCCCCCCACCGACGCCCCACTCTCTCTCTGCCCCACCGTCGCCCCACTCTCTCCCCCCCCACCGTCGCCACACTCTCTTCCCCCCCCACCGTCGCCCCACTCTCTCTCGCTCTCTCTCTCTCCCCCCCACCGTCGCCCCACTCTCTCTCTCTCTCCCCCCCACCGACGCCCCACTCTCTCTCTGCCCCCACCGTCGCCCCACTCTCTCCCCCCCCACCGTCGCCCCACTCTCTCTCTCACCGTCGCCCCACTCTCTCTCTCTCTCACCGTCGCCCCACTCTCTCTCTCTCCCCCCACCGTCGCCCCACTCTCTCTCTCTCTCCCCCCACCGTCGCCCCACACTCTCTCTCTCTCTCCCCCACCCTCTCTCTCTCTCTCTCTCTCTCCCCCCACCGTCGCCCCACACTCTCTCTCTCTCTCTCTTCCCCCCACCGTCGCCCCACTCTCTCTCTCTCTCCCACCGTCGCCCCACACTCTCTCTCTCTCTCTCTCCCCCACCGTCGCCCCACTCTCTCTCTCTCCCCCCACCGTCGCCCCACACTCTCTCTCTCTCTCTCTCTCCCACCGTCGCCCCACTCTCTCTCTCTCTCCCCCCACCGTCGCCCCACTCTCTCTCTGTCTCCCCCCATCGTCGCCCCACTCTCTCTCTCCCCCACCGTCGCCCCACACTCTCTCTCTCTCTCTCCCCCCCACCGTCGCCCCACACTCTCTCTCTCTCTCTCTCTCTCTCCCCCCACCGTCGCCCCACTCTCTCTCTGTCTCCCCCCATCGTCGCCCCACTCTCTCTCTCCCCCACCGTCGCCCCACACTCTCTCTCTCTCTCTCCCCCCACCGTCACCCCACTCTCTCTCTCTCTCTCTCTCTCTCTCCCCCCACCGTCGCCCCACTTTCTCTCTCTCTCTCCCCCCACCGTCGCCCCACTCTCTCTCTCCCCCCACCGTCGCCCCACTCTCTCTCTCTCTCTCTCTCCCCCCACCGTCGCCCCACTCTCTCTCTCCCCCCACCGTCGCCCCACTCTCTCTCTCTCTCACCGTCGCCCCACTCTCTCTCTCCCCCCACCGTCACCCCACTCTCTCTATCCCCCCACCGTCGCCCCACTCTCTCTCTCCCCCCACCGTCGCCCCACTCTCTCTCTCCCCCCACCGTCGCCCCACTCTCTCTCTCCCCCCACCGTCGCCCCACTCTCTCTCTCCCCCCCACCGTCGCCCCACTCTCTCTCTCCCCCCCACCGTCGCCCCACTCTCTCTCTCTCTCTCTCTCTCTCTCCCCCACCGTCGCCCCACACTCTCTCTCTCTCTCTCTCTCTCTCCCCCACCGTCGCCCCACTCTCTCTCTCTCCCCCCACCGTCGCCCCACTCTCTCTCTCTCCCCCCACCGTCGCCCCTCTCTCTCTCTCTCTCTCTCTCCCCCCACCGTCGCCCCACTCTCTCTCTCTCTCTCCCCCCACCGTCGCCCCACTCTCTCTCTCTCTCTCTCTCTCTCTCTCCCCCACCGTCGCCCCACACTCTCTCTCTCTCTCTCTCTCCCCCCACCGTCGCCCCACTCTCTCTCTCTCTCTCTCTCTCTCCCCCACCGTCGCCCCACTCTCTCTCTCTCCACCCACCATCGCCCCACTCTCTCTCTCTCTCTCTCTCCCCCACCGTCGCCCCACTCTCTCTCTCCCCCCACCGTCGCCCCACTCTCTCTCTCTCTCTCTCTCTCTCTCTCCCCCCACCGTCGCCCCACTCTCTCTCCCCCACCGTCGCCCCACTCTCTCTCTCCCCCCACCGTCGCCCCACTCTCTCTCTCTCTCTGTCCCCCCCCCCACCGTCGCCCCACTCTCTCTCTCTCTCTCTCTCTCTCTCCCCCACCGTCGCCCCACTCTCTCTCCCCCCCACCGTCGCCCCACTCTCTCTCCCCCCACCGTCGCCCCACTCTCTCTCTCTCTCTCTCTCTCCCCCCACTGTCGCCCCACTCTCTCTCCCCCCACCGTCGCCCCACTCTCTCTCTCCCCCCACCGTCGCCCCACTCTCTCTCTCCCCCCCCCACCGTCGCCCCACTCTCTCTCTCTCTCTCCCCCACCGTCGCCCCACACTCTCTCTCTCTCTCTCTCTCCCCCACCGTCGCCCCACACTCTCTCTCTCTCTCTCTCTCCCCACCGTCGCCCACACTCTCTCTCTCCCCACCGTCGCCCCACTCTCTCTCTCACCGTCGCCCCACTCTCTCTCTCACCGTCGCCCCACACTCTCTCTCTCTCTCTCCCCACCGTCGCCCCACTCTCTCCCCACCGTCGCCCACTCTCTCTCTCACCGTCGCCCCACTCTCTCTCTCACCGTCGCCCCACTCTCTCTCTCTCTCTCTCTCTCTCTCCCCCCACCGTCGTCCCACTCTCTCTCTCTCTCTCCCCCCACCGTCGCCCCACTCTCTCTCTCTCTCCACCACCGTCGCCCCACACTCTCTCTCTCTCTCTCTCTCTTCCCCCCACCGTCGCCCCACTCTCTCTCTCTCCCACCGTCGCCCCACTCTCTCTCTCTCTCTCTCTCTCTCTCTCCCCACCGTCGCCCCACACTCTCTCTCTCTCTCCCCCACCGTCGCCCCACTCTCTCTCTCTCTCTCCCCCACCGTCGCCCCACACTCTCTCTCTCTCTCTCTCCCACCGTCGCCCACTCTCTCTCTCTCTCTCTCCCCCCACCGTCGCCCCACACTCTCTCTCTCTCTCTCTCTCCACTGTCGCCCCACTCTCTCTCTCTCTCCCACCGTCGCCCACTCTCTCTCTCTCTCCTCCACCGTCGCCCCACTCTCTCTCTGTCTCCCCCCTTCGTCGCCCCACTCTCTCTCTCCCCCACCGTCGCCCCACACTCTCTCTCCCCCACCGTCGCCCCACACTCTCTCTCTCTCTCTCTCTCTCTCTCTCCCCCACCGTCGCCCCACTCTCTCTCTCACCGTCGCCCCTCTCTCTCTCTCTCTCTCTCTCTCTCTCTCTCTCTCTCCCCCCACCGTCACCCCACTCTCTCTCTCTCTCTCTCTCTCTCTCCCCCCACCGTCGCCCCACTTTCTCTCTCTCTCTCCCCCCACCGTCGCCCCACTCTCTCTCTCCCCGCCCACCGTCGCCTCTCTCTCTCTCTCTCTCCCCGCCCACCGTCGCCTCTCTCTCTCTCTCTCTCCCCCCACCGTCGCCCCACTCTCTCTCTCCCCCACCGTCGCCCCACTCTCTCTCTCCCCCCACCGTCGCCCCACTCTCTCTCTCCCCCCACCGTCGCCCCACTCTCTCTCTCCCCCCACCGTCGCCCACTCTCTCTCTCCCCCACCGTCGCCCCACTCTCTCTCTCCCCCCACCGTCGCCCCACTCTCTCTCTCCCCCACCGTCGCCCCACTCTCTCTCTCCCCCCACCGTCGCCCCACTCTCTCTCTCCCCCCACCGTCGCCCCCACTCTCTCTCTCCCCCCACCGTCGCCCCACTCTCTCTCTCCCCCCACCGTCGCCCCACTCTCTCTCTCCCCCCACCGTCGCCCCACTCTCTCTCCCCCCCACCGTCGCCCCACTCTCTCTCTCCCCCCCACCGTCGCCCCCTCTCTCTCTCTCTCTCTCTCTCTCCCCCCCACCGTCGCCCACACTCTCTCTCTCTCTCTCTCTCTCTCTCCCCCACCGTCGCCCCACTCTCTCTCTCTCCCCCCCACCGTCGCCCCACTCTCTCTCTCTCCCCCCCACCGTCGCCCCTCTCTCTCTCTCTCTCTCTCTCTCTCCCCCCACCGTCGCCCCACTCTCTCTCTCTCTCTCTCTCTCTCCCCCCACCGTCGCCCCACTCTCTCTCTCCCCCACCGTCGCCCCCACCTCTCTCTCTCTCTCTTCCCCCACCGTCGCCCCACACTCTCTCTCTCTCTCTCTCTCCCCCACCGTCGCCCCACTCTCTCTCTCTCCACCCACCATCGCCCCACTCTCTCTCTCTCTCTCTCTCTCTCTCTCCCCCACCGTCGCCCCACTCTCTCTCTCCCCCCACCGTCGCCCCACTCTCTCTCTCTCTCTCTCTCTCTCTCCCCACCGTCGCCCCACTCTCTCTCCCCCCACCGTCGCCCCACTCTCTCTCCCCCCACCGTCGCCCCACTCTCTCTCTCTCTCCCCCACCGTCGCCCCACTCTCTCTCCCCCCACCGTCGCCCCACTCTCTCTCTCTCTCTCTCCCCCACTGTCGCCCCACTCTCTCTCCCCCCACCGTCGCCCCACTCTCTCTCTCTCTCACCGTCGCCCCACTCTCTCTCTCTCTCCCCCCACCGTCGCCCCACTCTCTCTCTCTCTCCCCCCACCGTCGCCCCACTATCTCTCCCCCCACCGTCGCCCCACTCTCTCTCCCCCCACCGTCGCCCCACTCTCTCTCCCCCCACCGTCGCCCCACTTTCTCTCTCTCTCTCTCTCTCTCTCTCTCTCTCCCCCCCCACCGTCGCCCCTCTCTCTCTCTCTCTCTCTCTCCCCCCACCGTCGCCCACTCTCTCTCCCCCCACCGTCGCCCCACTTTCTCTCTCTCTCTCTCTCTCTCCCCCCCACCGTCGCCCCCCTCTCTCTCTCTCTCTCTCTCTCTCCCCCCCCCCACCGTCGCCCCCCTCTCTCTCTCTCTCTCCCCCCCCCACCGTCGCCCCCCTCTCTCTCTCTCTCTCTCCTCTCTCTCCCTCCCCCACCGTCGCCCCACACTCTCTCTCACTCTCTCTCTCACCGTCGCCCCACTCTCTCTCTCACCGTCGCCCCACTCTCTCTCTCACCGTCGCCCCACTCTCTCTCTCACCGTCGCCCCACTCTCTCTCTCACCGTCGCCCACTCTCTCTCTCACCGTCGCCCCACTCTCTCTCTCTCCCCCCACCGTCGCCCCACTCTCTCTCTCTCTCTCTCTCTCTCTCCCCCCACCGTCGTCCCACTCTCTCTCTCTCTCCCCCCACTGTCGCCCCACTCTCTCTCTCTCTCTCTCTCTCTCTCTCCCCCACCGTCGCCCCACACTCTCTCTCTCTCTCTCCCCCCACCGTCGCCCCACTCTCTCTCTCTCTCTCCCCCACCGTCGCCCCACTCTCTCTCTCTCCCCCACCGTCGCCCCACACTCTCTCTCACTCTCTCTCTCACCCGTCGCCCCACTCTCTCTCTTCACCGTCGCCCCACTCTCTCTCTCACCGTCGCCCCACTCTCTCTCTCACCGTCGCCCCACTCTCTCTCTCACCGTCGCCCCACTCTCTCTCTCACCGTCGCCCCACTCTCTCTCTCACCGTCGCCCCACTCTCTCTCTCACCGTCGCCCCACTCTCTCTCTCACCGTCGCCCCACTCTCTCTCTCACCGTCGCCCCTCTCTCTCTCACCGTCCCCACTCTCTCTCTCACCGTCGCCCCACTCTCTCTCTCACCGTCGCCCCACTCTCTCTCTCACCGTCGCCCCACTCTCTCTCTCACCGTCGCCCCACTCTCTCTCTCACCGTCGCCCCACTCTCTCTCTCTCCCCCCACCGTCGCCC
>NW_027138856.1:0-5000 GCF_035084215.1 Heptranchias perlo | reverse complement strand
ACTCTCTCTCTCTCTCTCACTGTCGCCCCACTCTCTCTCTCTCTCTCATCACTGTCCGCCCCACTCTCTCTCTCTCTCTCTCACTGTCGCCCCACTCTCTCTCTCTCTCTCACTGTCGCCCCACTCTCTCTCTCTCACTGTCGCCCCACTCTCTCTCTCTCTCTCTCTCTCTCACTGTCGCCCCACTCTCTCTCTCTCTCTCACTGTCGCCCCACTCTCTCTCTCTCACTGTCGCCCCTCTCTCTCTCTCTCTCTCACTGTCGCCCCACTCTCTCTCTCTCACTGTCGCCCCACTCTCTCTCTCTCTCACTGTCGCCCCACCGTCGCCCCACTCTCTCTCTCTCTCACTGTCGCCCCACTCTCTCTCTCTCTCTCTCTCTCTCACTGTCGCCCCACTCTCTCTCTCTCACTGTCGCCCCACTCTCTCTCTCTCTCACTGTCGCCCCACTCTCTCTCACCACGCCCCCACCATCGCCCCACTCTCTCTCTCTCTCTCTCTCACTGTCGCCCCACTCTCTCTCTCTCTCACTTTCGCCCCACTCTCTCTCACCACGCCCCCACCATCGCCCCACTCTTTCCACCCCCCCCCAACTATCCCCTATTATACAAAGTCACTCTAGTGCTTCATCTCTCCCCATTTACTATTAAACACACTAACACACTCATCCTACTGCTTAAGGTGGTTTTTCTTACTTGGGACCCCCTTTAGAATTAGTTCCCACGGAAATTCCAGGAATTTGCATGTTGGAAATCGGTTAATTTTGTGGAACTACCACTGAAGTTTCCCATTGTTTTCCAAACTCGTGTCTAGAAATGCAGCTGCAGCCCCTTAGTTCCTGTGTCACATAGTATAGTAGTATGTTACAGCACAGAAAGAGGCCATTCAGCCCAACGTGCCTGTGCCGGCCCTTTGAAGGAGCTATCCAATTAGTACACACCCTGTGCACACTCTGCCGATGTCATGAATGTGATCCACACATAGCGCGAGACCTAACTTCCAGTAGGATAGGAAATGAAGGCTGCAATCTTTTCTTTACGGGGCCTGGGCCTTCACTGTGAGGACTATACTCGTCATTGTGCCAACGCCAGGCTCTCGTTCCTAGTTAGGTATGGAGCAAATGCAGCAATGCACTGACAGTGACCACACTGATAGTCCTCTTAAGACTGAGGTCCATCAAAGGCTGACTCAGCTCACACACCAAGGAACTAAATACAAGATCACCCTGTCTCCCTGTGCATACGCTCCAACACACTCTATTATTCCACTATAACTGTGGCAGCCACAAGAAAAAACATGAGTTCCTCCATTTCATTCATTTAAAAAACTGTCTTGGGGGGGGGGGGGGGGGGGGGAGGGGGGTAAGTGAGCCCATGAATGTCATGCTCAAGAATTGTAAATAATAATTGTGGGTTGTCATTTAGTTTGAATGGACTTCTTTTCTCTACTTCAACCTTTGTTCAAATTAACTTTCTTACTGATTCACTCCAACCTCATAGTTTTTTGATGAGGTAACAGAGAGGGTTGATGAGGGCAATGGTGTATATGGACTTCCAAAAGGCGTTTGATAAAGTGCCTCATGATAGGCTTATCATCAAGATTGTGACCCATGGAATAAAGGGGGCAGTGGCAACATGGATACAGAATTGGCTAAGTGACAGGAAACAGAGTAGTGGTGAACGGTTGTTTTTCGGACTGGAGGGAGGTGTACAGTGGTGTTCCCCAGGGGTCAGTGCTGGGACCACTGCTTTTCTTGATATATATTAATGACTTGGACTTGGGTGTACAGGACACAATTTCAAGATTTGCAGATGACACAAAACTTGGAAGTGTAGTAAACAGTGAGGAGGATAGTGATAGACTTCAAGAGGATATAGACAGGCTGGTGGAATGGGCGGACACGTGGCAGATGAAATTTAACGCAGAGGTGCAAAGTGATACATTTCGGCAGGAAGAACGAGGAGAGGCAATATAAACTAGAGGGCACAATTCTAAAAGGGGTACAGGAACAGAGAGATCTGGGGGTATATGTGCACAAATCATTGAAGGTGACAGGGCAGGTTGAGAAAGTGGTTAAAAAAGCATACAGGATCCTGGGCTTTATAAATAGAGGCAGAGAGTACAAAAGCAAGGAAGTCATGATGAACCTTTATAAAACACTGGTTCGGCCACAACTGGAGTATTGTGTCCAGTTCTGGGCACCGCATTTTAGGAAAGATGTGAAGGCCTTAGAGAGGGTGCAGAATGATTCCAGGGATGAGGGACTTTAGTTACGTGGATAGACTGGAGAAGCTGGGGTTGTTCTCCTTGGAACAGAGACGGTTAAGAGGAGATTTGATCGAGGTACCATGACGGGTTTAGATAAAGTAAATAAAGAGGAACTGTTCCCATTGGTGGAAGGGTCAAGAACCAGAGGACATAGATTTAAGGTGATTGGCAAAAGAACCAAAGGTGACATGAGGAAAAACTTTTTTACACAGCGAGTGGTTAGGATCTGGAATGCACTGCCCGAGGGGGTGGTGGAGGCAGATTCAATCATGGCCTTCAAAAGGGAACTGGATAAGTACTTGAAGGGAAAAAAATTGCAGGGCTACGGGGATAGGGCGGGGGAGTGGGACTGGCTGGATTGCTCTTAGAAAGACAGCATGGGTTCAATGGGTCAAATTCGACAATCAGCCCAGGTTTTTGGGGTCCAATTTTCCGAATTGATTTTCTCCCTTCGTTTTTACAATGAAACCTGAAAAAACACTCGGGCTTTAAATTGTCAATAAAAACAAATTTTAAAGATCATTATTTATCAAGCAGCAAGAACTTGCACTTACCAAAAACTGTGACCACATTTTGTCATATGAGCCTCTTCAATCATCTCGAAACAGATAGGGCTGTGAAAGAGAAAAACGTAACGGTCAGAGTCACAATCCACAATCAGATCACGGAGTAAAGGGAAACGGTCAGAGTCACAATCCACAATCAGAACACGGAGTAAAGGGAAACGGTCAGAGTCACAATCCACAATCAGAACACGGAGTAAAGGGAAACGGTCAGAGTCACAATCCACAATCAGATCACGGAGTAAAGGGAAACGGTCAGAGTCACAATCCACAATCAGAACACGGAGTAAAGGGAAACGGTCAGAGTCACAATCCACAATCAGATCACGGAGTAAAGGGAAACGGTCAGAGTCACAATCCACAATCAGATCACGGAGTAAAGGGAAACGGTCAGAGTCACAATCCACAATCAGAACACGGAGTAAAGGGAAACGGTCAGAGTCACAATCCACAATCAGATCACGGAGTAAAGGGAAACGGTCAGAGTCACAATCCACAATCAGATCACGGAGTAAAGGGAAACGGTCAGAGTCACAATCCACAATCAGATCACGGAGTAAAGGGAAACGGTCAGAGTCACAATCCACAATCAGAACACGGAGTAAAGGGAAACGGTCAGAGTCACAATCCACGATCAGCAGAGGGATCAATAACCAGGGGCATAGATTTAAAGTAATTGGTAGAAGGATTAGAGGGGAGCTGAGCAGGTGGTGGGGGTCTGGAACTCATTGCCTGAGAGGGTGGTAGAGCAGTAACCCTCAACTTATTTAAGTACCACCTGGATGTGCACCTGAAGTGCCGTGACCGACAGGGCTGTGCACCAAGTGCTGGAAAGTGGGATTAGGCTGAGTGGCTCATTTTCGGCTGGCACGGACACGATGGGCCGAATGGCCTCCTTCTGTGCCATAAACTTTCCATGATTCTAATCCACTATCTGACGACCGAGTAAAGGAAAACTGTCGATGTCAGAATCCACTGTCGGAACACAGGGTCACCCGGACCCTACCAGGCTCAGAACTCAGGAATGATTCCTCCGAAGCTTGGTTTCACAGTCAATGTAAATGTAGTGAGCTCCCAAAACAAATGCAAGGTTTTTTTTAAAAATTCGTTCCTGGGATGTGGGCGTCGCTGGCAAGGCCGGCATTTATTGCCCATCCCTAATTGCCCTTGAGAAGGTGGTGGTGAGCCGCCTTCTTGAACCGCTGCAGACCACGTGGTGCAGAGTGGCTCCCTTCTGAGCTCATGTATTAACTCATTACCACCCACATCTTGTGCATCTTTCATCCTAAAGTATGAGAATTCTTGTGTGATTAATGATTTTGACTTGGGTGTACAGGGCACAATTTCAAAATTTACAGATGACACAAAACTTGGAAGTGTAGTAAACAGTGAGGAGGATAGTGATAGACTTCAAGAGGATATAGACAGGCTGGTGGAATGGGCGGACACGTGGCAGATGAAATTTAATGCCAAGAATGGTGAGGTGATACATTTCAGTAGGAAGAATGAGGAGAGGGAATATAAACTAAAGGGCACAATTTTAAAAGGGGTACAGGAACAGAGAGATCTGGGGGTATATGGGCACAAATCATTGAAGATGACAGGACAGGTTGAGAAAGTGGTTAAAAAAGCATACGGGATCCTGGGCTTTATAAATAGAGGCATAGAGTACAAAGTATGGGAGTCATGATGAACCTTTATAAAACACTGGTTCGGCCACAACTGGAGTATTGTGTCCAGTTCTGGGCACCGCACTTCAGGAAAGATGTGAAGGCCTTAGAGAGGGTGCAGAAGAGATTTACTAGAATGATTCCAGGGATGAGGGACTTTAGTTACGTGGATAGACTGGAGAAGCTGGGGTTGTTCTCCTTGGAACAGAGACGGTTGCGAGGAGATTTGATCGAGGTATTCAAAATCATGAAGGGTCTAGACAGAGTAGATAGAGAGAAACTGTTCCCATTGGCAGAAGGGTCAATGACCAGAGGGCATAGATTTAAGGTGATTGGCAAAAGAACCAAAGGTGACATGAGGAAAAACTTTTATACACAGCGAGTGGTTAGGATCTGGAATGCACTGCCCGAGGGGGTGGTGGAGGCAGATTCAATCATGGCCTTTAAAGGGGAACTGGATAAGTACCTGAAAGGAAAAAATTTGCAGGGCTACGGGGATAG
>NW_027138855.1:0-32433 GCF_035084215.1 Heptranchias perlo | reverse complement strand
TGCCATGTAATTAATTAATGTACCCGACGTCTCTTCATCAACTGCAGCAGTGAATCAGAACAATGATCCCAGGGAACTGTCTATCGAGGCTCAGGAGGAGGCCATTCAGCCCATCGAGCCTGTTCCGCCATTCTATTAGATCATGGCTGATCTGCACCTCAGTTCCATTTACCTGCTGTTGTTCCATATCCTTACCCAACAAAAATCTATCAATCTCTCTCAGTCTTGAGGATTTCAATTGACCCCCAGCATCCACAGCCTTTTTGAAGGAGGGAGTTCCAGATTTCCACTCCCCTTTGTGTGAATCTAATGCTGGGCGATTTCACAAGCCCACTGTTACACTTTGCTGAAATCCTGATCACAACTCTCATCGAGTCGAGGCAGTGCGTGCGATACAGAGAGGGGACCTCAGTGTGATTCTTCAAATAATTTATCAATTGACCTGGAAGACACAAATCCAGCAGTTTGGGAGTGAACACTGGCTGTCTGAGACCAAACATTCGCAGTATATCGCCACTCACTGAATCCACACCCCGGGAGTGTAACCATCGCTACGAGTCACAGATAAACACGGTCAATTTAGGAGAGACTCACGGTATACTTAGATCCTCCTGTTGCTGGCCGGTAAGACCAGTCCACTGTCAGACGCTCTGTGATGGCCAAAGACGACCTGAAGTTACAGCTCAGCTCCACATCCTCTCCAACGTAACCTCTGACTTTTGGTGCCAGAGTGATTTCAACAGCAACAGCTCCTGTTTTGAGAGGAATTTAGGAGTTAACACCAAGGATGAAGAAAGAAAGAAAGGACTTGCATTTATATAGCACCTTTCACCACCGCAGGACGTCCCAAAGCTCTTCACGGCCAACGAAGTACTTTTGCATTGAAGTCACTGTTGTAATGTAGGAAACGCAGCAGCTAATTTGTGCACAGCTTATTGGAAAGATGGGACCTCCAACAGTGCAGCGCTCCCTCAGTACTGGTGGGGCGAGGGGGTGAATTGGGGTGAGGGGAGAGGGGGTGAATTAGGGGGGTGGGGGAGGGGGTGAATTAGGGGGGTGGGGGAGGGGGTGAATTGGGGTGAGGGGAGAGGGGGTGAATTAGGGGGGTGGGGAGAGGGGGTGAATTAGGGGGGGGGGTGAATTGGGGTGAGGGGAGAGGGGGTGAATTAGGGGGGTGGGGGAGGGGGTGAATTGGGGTGAGGGGAGAGGGTGAATTGGGGTGAGGGGAGAGGGTGAATTGGGGTGAGGGGAGAGGGGGTGAATTGGGGTGAGGGGAGAGGGGGTGAATTGGGGTGAGGGGAGAGGGGGTGAATTGGGGTGAGGGGAGAGGGGGTGAATTGGGGTGAGGGGAGAGGGGAGAGGGTGAATTGGGGGGTGGGGGAGGGGGTGAATTGGGGGGTGAGGGGAGAGGGTGAATTGGGGGGTGAGGGGAGAGGGTGAATTGGGGGGTGAGGGGAGAGGGTGAATTGGGGGGTGAGGGGAGAGGGTGAATTGGGGGGTGAGGGGAGAGGGTGAATTGGGGGAGGGGGTGAATTGAGGGGGTGAATTGGGGGGTGGGGGTGAATTGGGGGGGTGGGGGAGGGGGTGAATTGGGGGGTGGGGGAGGGGGTGAATTGGGGGGTGGGGGAGGGGGTGAATTGGGGGGTGGGGGAGGGGGTGAATTGGGGGGTGGGGGAGGGGGTGAATTGGGGGGTGGGGGAGGGGGTGAATTGGGGGGTGGGGGAGGGGGTGAATTGGGGGGTGGGGGAGGGGGTGAATTGGGGGGTGGGGGAGGGGGTGAATTGGGGGGTGGGGGAGGGGGTGAATTGGGGCCAGTCTTTTGCTCCAAGGCCTGAATTGAGAGAATTAAAGAAAAACCAAACCCGGAAGCGGCCCGGGACACTCCGCAAACCGGGAAACTTTCCTCCAACTTTAAAGACGCGGCGGGTCGGGGTCCCGGACTGACCTGGAACCAGGAGCAGGAGCAGGGTCAGGGTCCGGGTCGGGTCTCGGTCTTTAATGTTCATCCCGCTCTCAATTGACGCGACACCAGGTGAGACCGGAAGCAACGGCAGGAAGTGCGAGCGTCAGGTGAGAGGGGCCTCACCTGGGGGAGGGGGAGGGGAATGGACCTCACCTGGGGAGGGGGGATGGGGGATGGGGGAGGGGGGATGGGGGATGGGGGAGGGGGGATGGGGGAGGGGGGAGGGGGGATAGGGGGAATAGGGATGGGGGAAGGGGGCGGGGAGATGGACCTCACCTGGGGAGGGGGAGTGGGATGGATCTCACCTGGGGGAGGGGGATGGACCTCACCTGGAGGAGGGGGAGGGGAGATGGACCTCACCTGGGGGAGGGGGATGGACCTCACCTGGAGGAGGGGAGATGGACCTCACCTGGAGGAGGGGAGATGGACCTCACCAGGGGGAGGGGGATGGACCTCACGTGGGGGAGGGGGAGGGGAGATGGACCTCACCTGGAGAGAGGGGGGAATGGCCTCACCAGGAGAGGACAGTCGGTGCAAACTAAAATATCAAATGCTGGAAAATCACAACTGTCAAATCCAAACTGTTTGTCACTGAATCCCGAGCAGCTCCCAACGGCACAGGGGGATTTCCACTGTGGAAGATTAAGTAGGCGATGGAACTATTGTCCAACCAGCTCTGGTTGTGGAAGACCTGGACTGTTAGCTGACGGTAAATCAAATTCAAAATAATGCGGATGCTGAAAATCTGAAATAAAAACAGAAAATGCTGGAAATACTGAGCAAGTGAAGCAGCACCTGTGGAGAAAGAAACAGAGTTAACGCTTCAGACATTAATCCTGTTTCTCTCTCCACAGATACCGCCTGACCTACTGAGTATTTCCAGCATTTTCTGTTTTTATATTAGTAGCCAGAGTTTGGCCTGTCCAGTCGAGCGGGTGGAACGTTGAACTGTTGCGTGTTGGGGTCAGACCATTAAATCCAATTCTGGTCACCAAGTCATAAGGGAAATGCTCAAGTCTTGGAGTTAAAGCAGACAGAAGAGCCACAAGCCTGATCCATACTCTTAAAGTGACTGAGTTATGGGGATCATTGGGATCTTCAGCCTAGAAAGGAGGCGATTAAGAGGGGACTTTATAGAAGTTATCTGAGATAGTAAACGGTATGGAAATGGCCGATCGAGAACACTACTTCAAGCCAAATCATGAAAGTAGAGCAGTTACAAACTAGAAAAGATTAAACCTAAAAAGAGTGATAATCATGGAATATGTAGGGCAGTGGAATTGAAAACTTGGAGCTACTTAAGAGACAACTGGGGAGGCGGCTGTAGATTCCCAGTGAATGAGGTGTGGGGCCCGATGATGGGCCTTATCTGTATCTATCTAATAATCAGTAATTAAAAAATAACCACAATCACTTTCTTCCAATGCTGGACAAGAAACAGGGTCAAAACCTGCAAATGCTGGAAATCTGAAATAAAAACATAAAATGTTGGAAATAAACAAAAGGTCTGTTCGTATCTAACAGGAGAAAGAACAGTTTCAAGAATAGACCCTTCGACAGACTGAGGACTCAGTCCCAGGATTGGACACAGAAATGATTGTGGATTTTGGTGTCAGTGAGACGGATTGTCAGTAAGGCAGAGCTGCAGTTTAAAGTGTTTGTACAGTGCAATCACACTGCGTGATTTCCCAACGTAACTTTACTGACAACAACTGAATTAACAACTTCTGAATGTCTCTCACTGTCACAGAGCAAGGACCTGCAAGAAAGATTGCACATTGAGTAATGTTTTGCTTTAATGGCCAATTTCTGTACTGTCTTTTAGCTAAAAGCTACAGGTATAATGAAGGGGGAAAAGCCAATGGGAGAAGGAGTGTGTCACAGTGATGGACTCAGATCGACCCTCATTCCCCTGAGTTCCCAAATCTCATGTAAGGAATCTTACAACACCAGGTTATAGTCCAACTGTTTTATTTTAAAATCACAAGCTTTCGAGAGGGTTTCTCCTTCGAAAGCTTGTGATTTTAAAATAAAACAGTTGGACTATAACCTGGTGTTGTAAGATTCCTTACATTTGTCAACCCCAGTCCATCACCAGCATCTCCACATCATGCCTTCCCAAATCTCATCCAGGTTGCCCTGCACAGGTGCTGTGTGGAGGTCGGATACTTCCCGACGAGGATGGGCATCGTGCAGAAACTGTCAAGCTCCATTTTGAAAGTGGCCGATGTAAGTGTTTGCAGAGGGTTGGGAATAATTCACCTGCTGCTTTTCCCAACCAGTGGTGGCACTGGATCTCACACTGGCCCTGAAATAGTCTGACCACAGTGCCGGCAATCTGTTGAGGGGGATGCACTGCACGGGGGCGCCTTGAACTCCACATCACCTCCAGTTTGTTCACTGCAATGGTTCTAAAATGGACAGCACACTGGCATTGACTGCTGTTGCTAGAGTTCAGACAGGCCCTGCATTCACCAGACCAAGAAAATAAGAGCAAACAGCATCCTGGTTAGAGGGAGAAACAGTGATACGAAAGAGTTGTGGCAGAACTGAGACAGAAACTGAGGGGCATTACCTATAAAAGTGATGTTCAATTTGTCCAAGGAGTTGGTTAGACCAGTGTCAGAGTATTGTGCACAGTTCTGGGCACCCTATTATAGGGAGAGTGTTCGCGCCATCGAAAAAGGGACAATGAAGATTCACTAGACTGATACCAGGAACGAGAGAGCACAGATATGATAAAAAGCTTTTAAAATTGGACCTGTTTTTCCCAGTGGAGCAAGAAAAGTTAAGAAGGGATCTAATAGAGCTCTTCAAGACACTTGAGATGGGAAATAGTGAAAGATTGTTCCCACTGTTTGGCAGATCAATAACGAGGGGCAGAGACTGACATTCACCATTAGAGGAACAAAGGGGAAGCTGGAAAAAATGTTTTTGCACTATTGGACGATGGAATGTTTCACCACAAGCAGCAATTGAGACAGAGACTAGAACATCATTTAGAGGAGGATTGGGTAAGAAAAGGAAGAATATAAAAGGATACGGGGAAATGTGATTAGAGGAGACTGTCAGAGTTGAAAAGCTGGCACTAGTAGAGGCATGATGGGCCGAATGACCTCCTTCTGGACTGTACGTTTCATAACATGAAGCAATGAAAACCTGGAGTTAGAGGCTGCTTTTATTTCCTTAAACAATCTGGTTCAGCCAAACAGAAGATTTTATGCATGGATTGTTTGTATATGTTTACATATGATTTGTTTGTTTGTAGGTCTCACATCCTTCCCATACCTATGCAACTATTTACTTGCTAGTGCTGTACCGGTATGTAGAATCATATAATCATAGAAAGGTTACAGCACAGAAGGAGGCCATTCGGCCCATCGAGTCTGTGCTGGCTCAATGCAAGAGCAATCCAGCTCGTCCCACTCCCCCGCCCTTTCCCCGTAGCCCTGCAAATTTTTTCCTTTCAAGTACTTATCCAGTTCCCTTTTGAGGGCCATGATTGAATCTGCCTCCACCACCCCCTCGGGCAGTGCATTCCAGATCCTAACCACTCGCTGTGTAAAAAAGTTTTTCCTCATGTCACCTTTGGTTCTTTTGCCAATCACCTTAAATCTACATCCTCTGGTTCTTGACTCTTCCACCAATGGGAACTCACTGTTCACTACCCTTCCAAGTTTTGTGTCATCTGCAAATTTCGAAATTGTGTCCTGTACACCCAAGTCCAAGTCATTAATATATATCAAGAAAAGCAGTGGTCCCAGCACCGACCCCTGGGGAACACCACTGTACACCTCCCTCCAGTCCGAAAAACAACCGTTCACCACTACTCTCTCTTTCCTGTTACTTAGCCAATTCTGTATCCATGCTGCTACTGCCCCCTTTATTCCATGGGCCGCAATCTTGATGATAAGCCTACCATGCGGCACTTTATCAAACACCTTTTGAAAGTCCATATACATCACATCCACCGCATTGCCCTCATCGACCCTCTCTGTTACCTCATCAAAAAACTCTACCAGGTTAGTTAAACATGATTTGCTTCTAACAAATCTGTGCTGGCTTTCCATAATCAATCCACACTTGTCCAAGTGATTGTTAATTCTGTCCCGGATTATTGTTTCTAAAAGTTTCCCCACCACTGAGGTTAAACTGACTGGCCTATGGGGCCCGATTTTAGCACCGGGTTTCGGGTGCGTTCTCGGTGGGAGGGCCTCGAAAATCCCGATATCCAGGTGCGTGACCGGATCGCGCCTCGATCCCGGCCACTTCCGGGTTCCGCGCTGACGTGCGGGGGTGCGTGCGCAGCCCCCGCTTGTGGGAATCCCGCAGGCAATTAAAGCCAGCGGGATGCCACTTGAGTGTATTTACTTTGCTTGTTCAGGTCATTAAATGACCTGATTCAGCTGTCTTATTAGGAAGTGTGGGATTTTACCTTCAACTCAGACTGTTTCACATACTGGGGGAAACAGTCTCACTCCAAACGGACGTGTTGCAGCCAGCAGCCTGTGACAGCTGCCAAGGTGCACTCCACAGGTGGGGGGGGGGGGAGACCCCTCACCAACGCAGGAGGCCACTCCGTCACAAAGGGCAACGCCTGCCCTCCACCACCCCCTCCAAGCCAGAAGAAACCCCGACATGGAACCGCAGCCCCAGTGCGAGGAAACACCTACCTACCGTGCACAACCCCTCAGACCTACACCTGCCAGATGGGGGCCGCTTCTGGAGGACGAACAGCATCACCAGCCCCAGCAGCCTCGCAGTCCACGCCATCCGCCTCATCGACGTGGAGCCCCCCAACACGGTGCTGTGGCACACCCACCTGCACAGCAGGAGGGAGGGCAACCGCAGAGAGAGCTGTGTCGCAGGAGGCACTACCCTCCGCACAGGGTCTACAGACCGAGGCTCAGCTTCATGGACCTCTCCGAGGAGCAGTGCATACGGAGGTTCAGAGTCAATCGCCAGGTAGTCGCCGACATCTGCAGCCTCCTTAATGACGAGCTGCTCCCGGATGGACCAAGCAGCATCTTCTTACCCGTCGCCGTCAAAGTCACCACTGCGCTCAACTTCTTCGCATCCGGATCCTTCCAGGGTGCCACCGGGGACATCACCGGGGTCTGTCAGTCGTCTGCACACAAGTGCATAAGGCAGGTCACCGATGGGTTGTTCCGCAGGGCCTCCCACTACATCAACTTCGCCATGGACGGGCGCAGCCAGATGGAGAGGGCGGTTGGATTCCATGCCATGGCCGGCTTCCCACGGGTGCAGGGTGTAATCGATTGCACCCACATCGCAATACGGGCACCTCCGCATGAGCCAGGGCTGTTCATCAACAGGAAGGGGTATCACTCCATGAATGCGCAGCTCATCTGTGACCACCGCCAGAGATTCCTACACGTGTGCGCCAGATACCCCGGCAGCTGCCACGATGCCTTCGTCCTCAGGGAGTCCACCGTCCCGCCCCTCTTCCACGCACCCAACACCGGCAACGGCTGGCTCCTCGGCAACAAGGGGTATCCCCTGCACACGTGGCTTATGACACCTCTGAGGAACCCCATCACCGAGCCGCAGCGTCGATACAATGACAGCCACACTGCTACCAGGTCTACAATTGAGCAGACCATAGGGCTGCTCAAGATGCGCTTCAGGTGCCTTGATCGTTCTGGGGGAGTGCTCCAATACACGCCATTCAGAGTGGGACGAATCATAGTTGTCTGCTGTGCCCTGCACAACATGGCCCAACAGAGAGGGGTGCCGCTGGAGGAGGCCCCATGCACACCCGCCACCCACATTGAGGACGGTGAAGAGGAGGAGGAGGTGGAGGAGGAGGAGGAGGAGGAGGAAGAGGAAGAAGGGGAGGGGGAGGTGGCCGCACGAGAGGATGATGTATGACCCATGCGCCGAACACCGGCTCACCGGGATGCTCGCCAGGCCAGGGAGGCACTCATACGTCAACGGTTCTCCTAGAGTCAGACAGTCTGAGGCGTTCACATCTCCTCACCTGCACAGACGAGGGGCCATACCAGCCCCCTCCACAGAAGAGTGTTGCCAGTACTCCTGCACCCACAGTAGTGTGCCCAATGGGCGGCAGCAGGTGTTCGCCGTCATGATGGGCCGCACGGAACGCACCTATTGCACAGGCCGCAGAAGAATGGACGAGAGGTGGCAGGAGTGGTGAGAACGATTGTGTTTAATACGTACATGGTGAACGACTATAAACAAAAAGTGTACAAATTAACAGACACCCTGGTGCATTCCCTTTGTGCTTATAACGCCCTTGGCTTTCGATTACGGGAACCCCTACGTGGTGCTACCCCTGTGGCTCCAGCAGAGGTGGTGGCAGGTTGCTCCTGTTCTCGCCCTGACCTGGTAGATGCTTTGGGCGGACGGCCCCTGGGTTTCGGTGCCCGTGAGGGCACCTCCACAGACTGCTCCTCCTGCACCTGTGCAGGGGCAGACTCGGCCACCTGGAGAGGAGGCACCATTGCGGGTACTGGTTGAGAGGGGGGCAACGGGTGGGACGTGGGGGCACCTTGAGTAGCGTCCACACTTCCATGTCCCCGTTCACCATCTTCCCTCTCTTGGCCTCGGCCCACATCACCCCTTCCACCCTGCTGGACGGCAGTTTGGATGGCATGTGTGAGGCCTTGCAAGGCCACCCCTAGCGTATCCGTCAGCCTGTTTATGGCGGCGGAATGTTGCTCAGCCTGAATCCGTACAGCCGTTGTCAGGGCCTGCACGGACTCGATGTTCAGCTGTGCGTGACGCTCGAGGGAGGCCAGCCTGTCCTCCACCGCAGACGTTCCCGCACCTACCCGCGACACTGTGTCGCCGGTACCCTCCTGTACCTGCGCCACCAATGCCCACATGCAGGAGTTGGACTCCTCCATCGCCTGCGCGATCGTGGACAATGCGCGCGGCACCTCTCCCAGTACCTCGGCAATGTGCTGGTGCCCCTCGACGACTCTCCTTTTGACTGGTGGCCCCCTGAGTTCAGCATCTGGGTCCGGCTGAGCAGAGCCTGGAGAAGAGTGCTCCCACCGACGCAGACCCTCCGCGGCTGCCCCGCCACCAGGGTCTGCTCATGCTCACACGTGCGTGGTGAATCACCACGAGCAACCCCAACTAGTTGGCGAGGGGGACCCACCGAGGTGCGTGTCTCTGCGCTGGTGGATGGTTGGCTCATATGTGACGATGCACCCTCAGAGACCGCCATGTCCTCTGAGGAATCGCCCTCCTCACACACAGCGCTCGCAGACGGCCCTGCAAGAGAAGAGGGCACTATGAGGCATGTGCACAAACGTTGCGGTGCGCCAGATGCCAGGTGATGATAAGGTCATTCGCGATCATGAGTGTGGAGTGTCAGCTTTCCCTTACCGGCCGTTTCTGCAGCGCCAGACTCGCCATCCGCCACGGAGAGGCAATGTTGCGTTCCGCTGATGTCGAGCGCCTCCACCTCTGCATCCGTAAGTTCCAGCACGTGCGGCGGGCCCCCTCCGGTGCGGGCCCTTTCTCGCGTGTTCTTGCATCTCTTCTCCTGTCAAGGCAAAACACAGATGCGCGAGTGGGTGCGTATTGCATAGTGAGACGCATCGAGCATCGGTGTGGGTGGGTTGAGCGTGGGGCAGATGGATGGGAGGATGCGTGTGCCACATGCCCATCCCATTGCATGGGGATTGGGGTGTGTGGTAGTGTTCGAGTGGGGACAGGGACGGTGGGTACTTGCGGGCACGGCGAGGATGGTGAGTGAGTGGCTGTGAGGATTGCTGCGGGAGCACTGTGGTGGCTGTGCAGGAGGGGTTGTGATCTGTTTGGCGTGATGTTGGAGACGGGTTGTGGGAGGGTGCGTTGGTGTACTCACTTTGCCGGACCTAGTGAGGTCATTGAATCGCTTTCGGCACTGCTCCCATGTCCTGGTGGTGTTGGCCCTGCTGCTGACCTCCGCCGCCACCTCTGCCCATGCCTTCCTGGTGACGGAGCCAGGGCACTTGCGTCCGTCCGCTGGGAACAGCGTGTCCCTCCTCCTCCTCACACCCTCCAGCAGCAGCTGCAGCGCGAGGTCGGAGAACCGTGGCGCAGCCTTACCCCTGGGGTGCGCCATGCTGTGATGCCTCTTGCTTGAAGCAGGAGGGGCTTTGGGGGACTGCCCCTTTAAATGGAGCTCCACCATCGCGATAACGTTAATGCGCATGCGCAGCCCGCCGGCGCACAGCTGGGGAGCGGAGAACCCGTAACCACGGCTTAATGGAATCAATTATCCCGCGATCGCGCGGGGGGTGCACTCATTTAGCCGTCCGCGTTTTCCACGCTCCTGAAGGACCACCCGCTGGGAACCCGCAGACCTGCTAAAATCAGGCCCATAGTCACTGAATTTATCCTTACACCCTTTTTGAACAAGGGTGTAACATTTGCAATTCTCCAGTCCTCTGGCACCACCCCTGTATCTACGGATGTTTGGAAGATTACGGCCAGTACCTCCGCAATTTCCACCCTTACTTCCCTCAGCAACCTCGGATGCATCCCATCCGGACCGGGTGACTTATCAACTTTAAGTACAGCCAGCCTTTCTAGTACCTCTTCTTTATCAATTTTTAGCCCACCCACTATCTCAACTATATCTCCCTTTACTGAGACTCTGGCCGTATCTTCTTCCTTGGTAAAGACAGATGCAAAGTCCTCATTTAGTACCTCAGCCATCCCCTCTGCCTCCATGAGTAGATCTCCTTTTTGGTCCCTAATCGGCCCCACCCCTCCTCTTACTACCCATTTACTGTTTACAGGTCTATCGAAGACTTCTGGATTCCCTTTTATGTTGGCCGCCAGTCTATTCTCAGACTCTCTCTTTGCCCCTCTTATTTCCTTTTTCACTTCCCCTCTGAACTTTCTATATTCTGCCTGGTTCTCATTTGTGTTATCAACCTGACATCTGTCATACGCCCCTTTTTCCCATTTCATCTTACTCACTATCTCTTTTGTCATCCAGGGAGCTCTGGGCTTTAATTGCCCTTTCTGCCTCGTGGGAATGTATCTAGACTGTACCCGAACCACGTAGGCCTCTTTTGATCCCTTTATCTTTGTTTCCGTGTGTAACTTGTCTCCGTACTGGGCAGGGCAGTGCCTGAGACCCATTAGTTGGCAGATGTGCAGCCAGATACAAATCGAGAAAGAACGAGCAGTGGAGTTGGGAGCAGATTACAGCAATCAGCTGGAACAAAGGTATTTCCTGCAAACACAACACACGCGGGTAGAAAGGAATTCAAGGAAATGTGAAACAGTGAAAAACAGATTAAAGACATAGAATCACTGACTAGAAGCTAATTGAGAGGTTTGAATGGTTTATATAGAGAATAACAGAGACCCTGGAGTAAGTTACAGGCTGGAAAGGGATATTGATATTGATATTGATAAAATGTGGCAGATGGAATTCATTTTGTTTTAAAAAATAACAGCAGTAATTTTACTCTGAATGGGAATGGGTTACGTGCTGTTCCCATATCCCTCCCTTCATCCACCTATTCAGTCTAATCTCGAATGTTGACCGTCTCTGCCTCACCCACTAAACCTGAAAGTGAACTTCACAGCTCTGTGTGAAGGAGTTTCTCCAGAGGCCTGATTGACAATCGGTGTCCAAGGTACAGGTGATTTCCTGTTGTGACCTCACAGACGATGAGATTATTCTATCTCTTCCTACACCGTTCTGTATCTCCACCTCCCTCCCTAAACCTGGGATCTTGCTGTGCGCAAATTGGCTGCCACGTTTCCTACATTACAACAGTGACTACACTTCAAAAAGTACTTCATTGGCTGTAAAGCACTTAGGGACATCCTGAGGTCGTGAAAGGCGCTATATAAATGCAAGTCTTTCTTTCTTAATTAAGGGCAGATTACACACTGATAGTTCTGCTTTAGTGCTTCCCTGATGAACTCGGTGACTGGATTTGCGAGCGAGCGATACTGAGCAGCGCGAGGCCAGAAAGCTCTGAGGTTCAGTCCCTGATCTGTCAGGTGATGGGACACAGTAGTCAGGGAAATTAAAACTAATATGGGCCAGAGCTCTCGCTCCCGAGCATTCAGTCCCACCCATTGTCTCACTGTCCCGGCACCAACCAGGTCTGTCTTATAGAATCATACAGTACAGGAGGCCATTCAGCCCACGTTGCCTGTGCCGGCTCTTTGAAAGAGCTATCCAATTAGTCCCATTCCCCGCTCTTTCCCCATAGCCCTGCAAATTTTTTCCCTTCAAGTATTTATCCCATTCCCTTTTGAAAGTTATTATTGAATCTGCTTCCACCGCCCGTTCAGGCAGCGCAGTCCAGATCAGAACAACTCGCTGCGTAAAAAAAAATTATCTCCTCCTCCCCCCACAGATGTTTTGTCTCTGTCATAGTGGTCCAATAACCCGCTGCCCATCACTGGAGGCAAAGTAGCAAAGGGCACCTATTATCCCCCCTCCCCCATGGAACTGTAGCCCAATATTGGTTAGTGCCTTCAGGAGAGGAGAGGAGGGGACCCGTACCCCAGTGAGAGTCAGCACCTTAAGGGGGAGAGGGGACCCGTACCGCAGTGAGAGTCAGCACCTTAAGGGGGAGAGGGGACCCGTACCCCAGTGAGAGTCAGCACCTTAAGGGGGAGAGGGGACCCGTACCCCAGTGAGAGTCAGCACCTTAAGGGGGAGAGGGGACCCGTACCCCAGTGAGAGTCAGCACCTTAAGGGGGAGAGGGGACCCGTACCCCAGTGAGAGTCAGCACCTTAAGGGGGAGAGGGGACCCGTACCCCAGTGAGAGTCAGCACCTTAAGGGGGAGAGGGGACCCGTACCCCAGTGAGAGTCAGCACCTTAAGGGGGAGAGGGGACCCGTACCCCAGTGAGAGTCAGCACCTTAAGGGGGAGAGGGGACCCGTACCCCAGTGAGAGTCAGCACCTTAAGGGGGAGAGGGGACCCGTACCCCAGTGAGAGTCAGCACCTTAAGGGGGAGAGGGGACCCGTACCCCAGTGAGAGTCAGCACCTTAAGGGGGAGAGGGGACCCGTACCCCAGTGAGAGTCAGCACCTTAAGGGGGAGAGGGGACCCGTACCCCAGTGAGAGTCAGCACCTTAAGGGGGAGAGGGGACCCGTACCCCAGTGAGAGTCAGCACCTTCAGGGGGAGAGGGGACCCGTACCCCAGTGAGAGTCAGCACCTTCAGGGGGAGAGGGGACCCGTACCCCAGTGAGAGTCAGCACCTTCAGGGGGAGAGGGGGAGATAAAGTGGTGGGAGAATAATTCAATTGAAGCCAGCTCCTAGAAAACAAACACCCAGACCTCGTCTTAAAATGTCATTTATTGTTAAATGTTTTAGCTTATGTAATTGCAAATTGCACTGAATGTACAGCACAGAAACAGGCCATTCGGCCCCACAGGTCTGTGCTGGTGTTTATGCTCCATACACGCCTATGTGAAAATGTGCATTTAAATGGTACGTAACAAACTCATGAAGTCTCAAAAATAAAAAATACAAATCTTAGTGATTTAAAATATAACAGTTGAATATTTACAGATTTCAAACAGTTACTTTTTGGTGCTCAACAGTTAACACAGACCCCACCGCTCCCCCTCCCACCCCCCTCCTCCCCCCTCCCCACCGCTCCCCCTCCCACCCCCCTCCTCCCCCCTCCCCACCGCTCCCCCTCCCACCCCCCCTCCTCCCCACCGCTCCCCCTCCTCCCACCGCTCCCCCTCCTCACCGCTCCCCCTCCTCGCTCCCCCCTGCTCCCCCTCCCCCCCCCCTCCTCCCCACCGCTCCCCCCCTCCTCCCCACCGCTCCCCCCTCCTCCCCACCGCTCCCCCCTCCCCACCGCTCCCCCTCCTCCCCACCCCTCTCCTCCCCCTCGCTCCCCCCTGCTCCCCCTCCCCCCCCCTCCTCCCCACCGCTCCCCTCTCCTCCCCACCGCTCCCCCTCCTCCCCCCTGCTCCCCCTCCTCCCCCCCTCCTCCCCACCGCTCCCCCTCCTCACCCCTCCTCCCCTCCCTCCACTCCCCACTTTGGAAATGGAGCAGCTGTTGAGGAGCTACAGGAGGGTGAGGTGCTGGAGAACATCCATCAGACACAAAACCAAACCTCAGCAGGTCACTGCCTCCAGGAGGAGGGGAAGAAGAAAAAAAGTGAAAAGACAGGATGGAAGAAGCAGATGAAGGAGTGAAGCTTCGCTCTGGGTACAGTTCACATTGTGGCAAAGAATCTCCCACTCCCAACATCTGGAGCTTTTCAAACATTCATTCTGGGGATGTGGGAGTCACTGGCCAGGCCGGCATTGATTGCCCGTCCCTCGTTGCCCTGAGGTGGTGCTGGGCCTTCTTGAACCGCTGCAGTCCGTGTGGAGTTATTTTTTGTAGTATTTTAATACAACTGAGCGGTTTGCTAGGCTTCTTCAGAGGGCAGTTAAGAGTCAACCACGCTGGTGTGGGACTGGAATCACATATAGGCCCAGACCGGGTAAGGACGGCAGGTTACATAGAGTTACACAGAGTCTACAGCACAGAAACAGGCCATTCGGCCCAACTGGTCTATGTTATCATTTATGTTCCATGAGCCTCCTCCCTCCCTACTTCATCTCTCCCTATCAGCATATCCTTCTATTCCTTTCTCCCTCATGTGTTTATCGAGCTTCCCCTTAAATCCATCTATTCTATTCCCCTCAACTACTCCTTGTGGGAGCGAGTTCCACATTCTCACCACTCTCTGGGTAAAGAAGTTTCTCCTGAATTCCCTATTGGATTTATTAGTGGCGATCTTATATTTATGATCTCCAGTTCTGGTCTCCCCCACAAGTAGAAACATTTTCTCTCCGTCTACCCCATCAAACCCTATCATTATCTTAAAGACCTCTATCAGGTCACCCCTCAGTCTTCTCTTTTCTAGAGAAAAGAGTCCCAGTCTGTTCAGCCTTTCCTGATAAGTATATACTCTCAGTTCTGGTATCATCCTTGTGAATCTTTTTTGCACCTTCTATAATATGGAGGCCAGAACTGTGCACAATACTCCAAGTGTGCTCTAAGGTTCTACACAAGTTTAACATAATTTCCCTGCTTTTCAATTCTATCCCTCTAGAAACGAACCACAGTGTTTGATTTGCTCGTTTTATGGCCTTATTAACCTGCGTCGTTACTTTTAGTGATTTGTGTATCTGTACCCCCAGATCCCTCTGCTCCTCGACCCCATTTAGACTCTTATTATCCAAGCAGTGTGTGGCCTCCTTATTCTTCCTACCAAAATGTACCACCTCACACTTATCAATATTGCAATTCATTTGCCAATTACACGTCCATTCTGCAAGTTTATTAATGTATTTTGTCGCAGTCCTCCTCAGTATTAACTATACCCCCCAATTTGGTGTCGTCTGCAAATTTTTAAATTGTACTTCTGATTCCCAAGTCCAAATTATTTATGTAAATGGTGAACAACAGAGGTCCCATCACTGATCCCTGTGGAACACCACTTCCCACCGTTCGCCAGTCTGAGGTATCTACCCTTAACCCCTACTCTGTTTTGTAGCCAGCTTGTTATCCATTCTGCTACCTGTCCCCTGACTCCACATGCTCTGACCTTAATCATGAGTCTACAATGCGGTACCTTATCGAAGGCCTTCTGAAAATCCAAATATATTACATCTACTGCATTACCCTTTCTGTTACTTCTTCAAAGAATTCAATAAGGTTGGTCAAACATGACTTTCCCTTTTGAAATACTTGCTGACTATTCTTTATTTTATTTTCAGTTTCTAGATGTTTTTCTATTACATCTTTGAGTAAAGATTCCTTTATCTTTCCTATCACTGATATTAAGCTAATTGGTCTATAGTTCCCTGGACTTGTTCTATCTCCCTTTTTTAAATATAGCAATAACATTAACTGTCCGCCAGTCCTCTGGCACTATTCCCTTTTCGAATGAGTTTTTATATATATGTAACAGTGCCTCTGCTATCTCTTCTCTAACTTCTTTTAAAATGTGCGAATGTAATCCATCCGGACCAGGGGTTTTATCCTCTCTAAGTTTGATTAGTTTATCAATTATCTCCCCACTATCTGTCTTAAATGTCTTTATATCTTTTTTGATCTCTTGCCCATCATGTTAGTCTCCCTGGTAAATACTGAGGCAAAGTAATTATTCAATATTTCTGCCATTTCGCTGTCATTACCTGTGAGTTTATCGTGTGCATCCCTCAGTGGCCCTAACCCTATCCTGATTTTTCTTTCATTATTTATGTGTCTGTAGAATACTTCACTATTTCTTTATATATTCCTCAATAATTTAATTTCTCTTTGCTTTCTTAATTGTTTTTTTGACTTCTTTCCTAACTTCTTCCTATTCCCTCTTGTCTTCCTCTCTTTTATTGTCTATTTCCTTGGTCCATGTCTCTTAGTTTCAGTTTTACCCTCATCACTATATTCATCCATGGTGTTTCATTATTGGCTCGTTTGTTTTTGTTTTATTTTTTTAAGAAGAGGACTGACTATATTGCTCCTGAACTCTATTTATCACGGTTTTAAATATTTATACTGCAGCAGGTTTCCTCCCATAAAAGGACATTAATGAACCAGTTGGGTTTTTACGACAATCTGACAGCTTCACGGTCACTTTTACTGAGACCAGCTTTTTATTTCCAGATTTAGAAAAAAATTGAATTCAAATTCTCAAACTGCCAGGGTAGGATTTGAACTCATGTTCTCTGCATTATTAGTCCAGTAACAGAACCTCTCCACTACCATAACTCTAATTGTTATTTAATAGACCCTGTGGATTTACTGATAAGCCTGTGCCAGGTAACAGGGCGTGGCTACCTCTGGGATTGGTGGCTGGGTTCCTAGTACAGCAATCTGGGAAATACAATATCCTGAGCATTACTTAAAAAGCACAGTACAGAGGGAAAAAAGTCTTAAGTGTTCCCTCTACAAAATGTAAAGAGATGTGTAGTTCTATTTTAAAATCTTGTTTCTTCCCTTGTTAAAATCAAACTTTGTTCAGTAAGTGACCTGTAAAAGAGAAAAACTAATGTCAGATTTCACAAACAGCTTGCAGAATTGCAGATATATTTAACATCAACACCATCACATCTTAAACCCCTCCCACAAACTTTGCTCTCTCAAGAGCAGCAGACACATGGGAACACCACCACCTGCACGTTCCCCTCCAAGTCACACACCATCCCGACTTGGAAATATATCGCCGTTCCTTCATCGTCGCTGGGTCAAAATCCTGGAACTCCCTTCCCAACAGCACTGTGGGAGAACCTTCACCACACGGACTGCAGCGGTTCAAGAAGGCGGCTCACCACCACCTTCTCAAGGGCAATTAGGGATGGGCAATAAATGCCGGCCTCGCCAGTGACGCCCACATCCCGAGAACGGATGAAGAAAAATATTCCTTCCAAGCTCTAAATACCCCATCCTACACTCTCCCCCTCCCCCAGACCCTCACTGCACTGAAAATAGACCCATTGCTACCACCATCTCCAACTTATTCTTTCTCAGGATCTAAAAACTGTGGATACCCTCCTCTCCCTCAGTGTTCCCTCTCTTTTACAATCGAGAGTCACTCAATCCTCAACTGTGGGCCTTGGTTCCACACCCGGGTTTCTGAAACCTTTTCTTAAAAAAAGCAAGAGAACTGATTGGAGTTTTCACTCCTGCGCTCGGTTCCATGAAGCACTGTAAAAAAAACCAGAACCAATCACCAGAGGCAGCAGGAGACTCAAACACAGCCATGATTGGGAATGCCGACTTTACAATCACACCCAATAATTCAGCCCGAACGGCCTGCTCCTGTTCAACAAGAACGGACAGTGACTGAGTGACGGCAATTCCTGAACCCGCTCGTTGGAAAACAAAGAAACAAAAAAAAAAGTTATGCTGGCCATCATCTCCCCTCTCGGGATCTTTTACATCCACCTGAGGGGGCAGACGGGGCCTCGGTTTAACGTCTCATCCAAAAGACGGCCCCTCCGACAGCGCGGCGCTCCCTCGGCGCGGCCCCTCCGACAGCGCGGCGCTCCCTCGGCGCGGCCCCTCCGACAGCGCGGCGCTCCCTCGGCGCGGCTCTGGGAGTGTCAGCCTGGATTTTGTGCTCAGGTCTCTGGAGTGGGGCTTGAACCCCATGACCTTCTGACTCTGAGACGAGAGAGAACACGAGAGGACGAGAGAGAGAGAGAGAGAGAGAGAACACGAGAGGACGAGAGAGAGAGAGAGAGAGAGAACACGAGAGGACGAGAGAGAGAGAGAGAGAGAGAACACGAGAGGACGAGAGAGAGAGAGAGAACACGAGAGGACGAGAGAGAGAGAGAGAACACGAGAGGACGAGAGAGAGAGAGAGAGAACACGAGAGGACGAGAGAGAGAGAGAGAGAACACGAGAGGACGAGAGAGAGAGAGAGAGAACACGAGAGGACGAGAGAGAGAGAGAGAACACGAGAGGACGAGAGAGAGAGAGAGAACACGAGAGGACGAGAGAGAGAGAGAGAACACGAGAGGACGAGAGAGAGAGAGAGAACACGAGAGGACGAGAGAGAGAGAGAGAACACGAGAGGACGAGAGAGAGAGAGAAAGGGAGGGAGAGAGAGAGAGAGAGAGAGAAAGGGAGGGAGAGAGAGAGAGAGAGAGAGAAAGGGAGGGAGAGAGAGAGAGAGAGAGAGAAAGGGAGGGAGAGAGAGAGGAAGAGAGAGAGGGAGAGAGAGAGGGAGAGAGAGAGGGAGAGAGAGAGGGAGAGAGAGAGGGAGGGAGAGAGGGAGGGAGAGAGGGAGGGAGAGAGGGAGGGAGAGAGGGAGGGAGAGAGGGAGGGAGAGAGGGAGGGAGGGAGAGAGGAAGGGAGAAAGGGAGAGAGAGAGAAGAAGGGAGAGAGAGGGAGAGAGAGAGGGAGAGAGAGAGGGAGGGAGAGAGGGAGGGAGAGAGGGAGGGAGAGAGGGAGGGAGAGAGGGAGGGAGAGAGGGAGGGAGAGAGGAAGGGAGAAAGGAAGGGAGAAAGGGAGAGAGAGAGAAGAAGGGAGAGAGAGGGAGAGAGCTACCCGCTGACCCACGGCAGAAGCCAAGTTGGTGAGGAGGAAACATCCCAGGGTCATGAGCTTGTAATTTTTAAATTCACCCCAGCATTCAGCTGTCCTTAAGGCTGAATCGGTTACCTCACAGTGTCACTCTGTCACGCCTCTACTGCGGACTCTGCCACTTCCGTCGCAATCATCGCCTCGCGGTTTAATTTTTCCAGTTCCGTACTGTAAAAAAATACAGAGAGGGAAGGTGAGGGAGGAGCAACCGTCACTGAGCAGGACGCTCCTCTCCCGTCAGCTGGTGCTGGTGCTATTCATTGAGAAACCAGGGACCATGGCACAGCATTGTTGGCAACATCAGCAGAGAAGATGCACTAACGCTGGAAATATTGGTGATGGCAAATGGGTTTTAAAGCTGTAGCTCTGGAGACACACCAAACCTCCGAGTTTTGTGGACCTGGAGATTTGGGAATGGGCTGATTGGTGGATAAATCCTCAATCAGAACTCCGAGATCATTGAAAGTTACGGCACAGAAGGAGGCCATTCGGCCCATCATGTCTGCGCTGGCCGAGAAAGAGCCACCCAGCTTAATCCCACTTTCCAGCTCTTGGCCCGTAGCCCTGTCGGTCACGGCTCTTCAGGTGCTTTTTAAATGAGTTGAGGGTTTCTGCCTCTCCCACCCTCTCAGGCAGTGAGTTCCAGACCCCCACCACCCTCTGGGTGAAAACATTTCTCCTCAGCTCCCCTCTAATCCTTCTACCAATTACTTTAAATCTGTGCCCCTGGTCACTGACCCCTCTGCGAAGGGAAAGAGGTCCTCCCTATCCATTCTATCTAATCCAGTCATAATTTTATATACCTCTATTAAATCTCCTCTCAGCCTCCATTGTTCCAAAGAAAACAACCCCAGCCTATCCAATCTTTTCTCATAGCTAAAATTCTCCAGCCCTGGCAATATCCTCATAAATCTCCTCTGCACCCTCTCTAGTACAATCACATCTTTCCTGTTATGTGGTGACCAGAACTGTACACAGTACTCAAGCTGTGGCCTAAGCAATGTTTTATACAGTTCCAGCATAACCTCCCTGCTCTTATATTCTGTACCTCGGCTAATGAAGGAAAGTATCCCGTATGCCTTTTTAACCACCTTATCTACCTGTCCTGCTACCTTCAGGGATCTGTGGACATGCACTCCAAGGTCCCTCACTTCCTCCCATTTATTGTGTACTCCCTTGCCTTGTTTGCCCTCCCCAAATGCATTACCTCACACTTCTCCGGATTGAATTCCATTTGTCACTTTTCTGCCCACCTGACCAGTCCATTGATATCTTCCTGCAGTCTACAGCTTTCCTCCTCACTATCAACCACACGGCCAATTTTTGTATCATCTGCAAACTTCTTGATCAAGCCCCCCACATTCAAGTCCAAATCATTAATATATACCTCAAAAAGCAAGGGACCCAGTACTGAGCCTTGCGGAACCCCACTGGAAACAGCCTTCCAGTCACAAAAACACCCATCGACCATTACCCTTTGCTTCTTGTGAGACGTGTTAGTATCAGCAACCAGAGATCTCTAGGAATTACTGGGAACAGGGGTTTAAACTCTGTACGTGGCCCCAAGGCTCCGTATTACAGACCTGGATAACCCACAGAGATAAAAGGCTCGGACACTCAACTGTGGACTGTAAGAGGAACGAGAGACTGAGGGATTGAGGGTTTCCATCTGCTGACAAAGGGTTTGTGTCGCGTTTGAGGACGATGTTGGTTTGTGTGGGGCACAGTCCCACAGACATTGATCATTGTCCAGTACCTGTCCCAAGGGGATATTGTTCACATTGAACCTAGACATTGAGTGTCAGTAGGTTATTCGACCAAGTGAAGCAGCGCACCAACGGACCACCTCACTCGTACTTTCCAACGGCAGTATCTGGATAGAAAAAAAGGGGCAGGATCTTTCCCCGCACTCCCCAGGGGCACTAGGGTTCAGTTGTTGTTCCCCCAAAGGAGGCCAAGAGCAGCTTCCTACCCGTTTCGGTTTTCATATTCATGTTCCTCTTTCTCGTCCTCCATCTCCTCAACATCCATGGCCTCCCTCCACTTCCTACAGAGCTGGACGGTAACCACAGAAATCACGATCACCACCACCAGCCCAGTGGCTCCTCCAATTACGATGCCCAAGATCAGCATCTCCGAGTAGTTGACTGCAGGCGGGAGAATGAAGAGACATTAAATCCAGCTCATCTGCTTTACAGGGAACCGTTCCATGTTCCATCCCCCATCTCAGTCCAGGGAGGGGGTTGCGACAATTAGCTAGAATCAGCCGTATTTCCCACTCTTGATCACTATCCAGTGAACCTTGCTGGACATGATCAGGCTTGGCTGTGATGCCCCCACAGTCAAATAGCACACCAACACTCATTGCCCATCTCACACACTACGGAACCGTAGCCCAGTGGGGACCAGTGATGGAAGCTGGGGGCTCCCTGGACTGAGTGTATTGGAAGCTGCATTTACGACTGGACCAGGGGCACCTCATCATCCATGGCCCCGTCTCACCCAGACCCAGTGCACAGGTCAAGGTGGCGGGGGGAGCCGCCTGTGCCAGCTGTGGCTCAGTGGGCAGACTCTCGCCTCGGAGTCAGAAGGTCGTGGGTTCAAGTCCCACTCCAGAGACTCGGGCACAAAATCCAGGCTGACACTCGCAGTGCAGTACCGAGGGAGCGCCGCACTGTCGGAGGGGCAGTACCGAGGGAGCGCCGCACTGTCGGAGGGGCAGTACCGAGGGAGCGCCGCACTGTCGGAGGGGCAGTACCGAGGGAGCGCCGCACTGTCGGAGGGGCAGTACCGAGGGAGCGCCGCACTGTCGGAGGGGCAGTACCGAGGGAGCGCCGCACTGTCGGAGGGGCAGTACCGAGGGAGCGCCGCACTGTCGGAGGGGCAGTACCGAGGGAGCGCCGCACTGTCGGAGGGGCCGTCTGCCCTCTCGGGGACGTAAAAGATCCCAAACACTATTTTGAAGAAGAGCAGGGGAGTTTTCCCCGGTGTCCTGGCCAATATTAATCCTTCAACCAACATCACTGAAACAGATTATCTGGTCATTATCACATTGCTGTTTGTGGGATCTTGCTGTGCACAAAATTGGCTGCCGCGTTTCCTACATTACAACAGTGACTGTAAAGCGTGTGGGACATTCTGAGTTTGTGAAAGGCGCGATAAAAATACAAGTTCTTTCTTTTTTCTTTCTGAAGTGAATCCTCCTGGCGGAGCTTCGATATAAAATCAGCCCTCCAACACTGAGAGGTCCCCCAGGCCCCATCACAATCGCACCGCTTCAATACAAACCTTTATAGACAACGCTAAGTTTGATTTCACCAGCCACCCCGTCTATGTCGGGGGGATTTTTCACAATGCACAGGAAGGTTCCATTGTCCGTGAAGCGCAGATTAGTGACCGTGATGGATCCGTCCTTTCTCCAAATGTCCCCTGACCAGACCACCCGGCCCTTAAACCGCCCTTTGAGAGGAGGGAATGGCTCCTCATGATAATAAAAGATCTGTGGAGAGATGGAGAGGATTACACTCGAGTGACACTGAACCTGCGGCATGCACCCCTCCAACACCTCTCAAGGTCGGTGTAGAGGGAGCTTTACTCTGTATCTAACCCTGTACCTGCCCTGGGAGTGTTTGATGGGACAGTGTAGAGGGAGCTTTACTCTGTATCTAACCCTGTACCTGACCCTGGGAGTGTTTGATGGGACAGTGTAGAGGGAGCTTTACTCTGTATCTAACCCTGTACCTGCCCTGGGAGTGTTTGACGGGACAGTGTAGAGGGAGCTTTACTCTGTATCTAACCCTGTACCTGCCCTGGGAGTGTTTGACGGGACAGTGTAGAGGGAGCTTTACTCTGTATCTAACCCTGTACCTGCCCTGGGAGTGTTTGATGGGACAGTGTAGAGGGAGCTTTACTCTGTATCTAACCCTGTACCTGCCCTGGGAGTGTTTGATGGGACAGTGTAGAGGGAGCTTTACTCTGTATCTAACCCTGTACCTGACCCTGGGAGTGTTTGATGGGACAGTGTAGAGGGAGCTTTACTCTGTATCTAACCCTGTACCTGACCCTGGGAGTGTTTGATGGGACAGTGTAGAGGGAGCTTTACTCTGTATCTAACCCTGTACCTGCCCTGGGAGTGTTTGATGGGACAGTGTAGAGGGAGCTTTACTCTGTATCTAACCCTGTACCTGCCCTGGGAGTGTTTGATGGGACAGTGTAGAGGGAGCTTTACTCTGTATCTAACCCGTGCTGTACCTGCCCTGAGAGGGCCGGATGGGACAGGGTGGCCGGGGCCGTGTCGGGCCGGAGGGGGGCGCGTCGGATTTAAATATCAGACATCGCCCGTTGCTGATACTGACACAATGTGATATTGTGATTGACGATTTAGCTACATCATTAGATAAATTTAAAACCGAAATAGACAGTTTCCTAGAAGTAAAGGGAATTAGGGGTTATGGGGAGCGGGCAGGAAATTGGACATGAAGCTGAGTTCGGATCGGTCAATGCCCTGTGGGTGGCGGAGAGGGCCCAGGGGCTATGTGGCCGGGTCCTGCTCCGACTTCTTGTGTTCTTTAGATTTGTGGTTGGGATCAGATCAGCCATGATCTTATTGAATGGCGGAGCAGGCTCGAGGGGCCGATTGGCCTACTCCTGCTCCAATTTCTTATGTTCTTATGATTTATCCACCAAGAGGCAACAACTTTAAGAACAACCCCTGTGAAACCTGCAGGCCCAGGAAACTGAATCCAGACCAGCCAGTGACTGAGGGATAGCAGGGTAACTAGGGCTGAGTGGTTGGGCTTTGGGGGCAGAGCTGCATGTAGTTCGAGGGGCATTAGATAGACACCCCTGATTTAAGCATTGTTGAGACTACATTGTTTCAATAATGTCTAGACATCCAGCCCAGAATCAGCCCAGCCCGAGGGGTCAGTACAGGTAACCTCTACCTCAAACTACAGAGCCAGGGACTCCCCGCAGGACACTCACAGACTCTTCGTTCCCATCATCGAGCGGGCGGAAGTGCCAGGCAATGTTGGTTCGTTTCCCCACAGGGGAGCTTGACTGAAAGGTGCACCTTAGGCGTTGCTCGGTGCCGTTACGAGCCTCGACTGCCCCTCCTGTGTAAACATCAACGCCAGTGACATCACCGATACCTGCGAGGGAGGGACACAGCAAGCACATCACTCCTCAACATCACCGCATCGATGGTGTGAATGGTCAGTCAGCAGGGTAAGGATTACTCACTGTGCAACTGTACAGTCACTGTTTATTCAATACAACCATTAAATTGCTGAATAAACAGGGACTCTGTACAGTTACACAGTGAGTGACCCTCACCCTGAATAAACAGCGACTCTGCGCAGTTACACAGTGAGTGACCCTCACCCTGAATAAACAGCGACTCTGTGCAGTTACAGTGAGTGACCCTCACCCTGAATAAACAGCGACTCTGTGCAGTTACACAGTGAGTGACCCTCACCCTGAATAAACAGGGACTCTGTACAGTTACAGTGAGTGACCCTCACCCTGAATAAACAGCGACTCTGTGCAGTTACATAGTGAGTGACCCTCACCCTGAATAAACAGGGACTCTGTACAGTTACAGTGAGTGACCCTCACCCTGAATAAACAAACAGTGACTTTTTTTATATTCGTTCATGGGATGTGGGCGTCGCTGGCAAGGCCGGCATTTATTGCCCATCCCTAATTGCCCTCGAGAAGGTGGTGGTGAGCCGCCTTCTTGAACCGCTGCAGTCCATGTGGTGACGGTTCTCACACAATGCTGTTAGGAAGGGAGTTCCAGGATTTTGACCCAGTGACGATGAAGGAACGGTGATATATTTCCAAGTCGGGATGGTGTGTGACTTGGAGGGGAATGTGCAGGTGGTGTTGTTCCCATGTACCTGCTGCTCTTGTCCTTCTAGGTGGTAGAGGTCGCGGGTTTGGGAGGTGCTGTCGTAGAAGCCTTGGCGAGTTGCTGCAGTGCATCCTGTGGATGGTACACACTGCAGCCACAGTGCGCCGGTGGTGAAGGGTGTGAATGTTTAGGGTGGTGGATGGGGTGCCAATCAAGCGGGCTGCTTTGTCCTGGATGGTGTCGAGCTTCTTAAGTGTTGTTGGAGCTGCACTCATCCAGGCAAGTGGAGAGTATTCCATCACACTCCTGACTTGTGCCTTGTATATGGTGGAAAGGCTTTGGGGAGTCAGGAGGTGAGTCACTCGCCGCAGAATACCTAGCCTCTGACCTGCTCTTGTAGCCACAGTATTTATATGGCTGGTCCAGTTAAGTTTCTGGTCAATGGTGATCCCCAGGATGTTGATGGTGGGGGATTCGGCGATGGTAATGCCATTGAATGTCAAGGGGAGGTGGTTAGACCCTCTCTTGTTGGAGATGGTCATTGCCTGGCACGAATGTTACTTGCCACTTATCAGTCCAAGCCTGGATGTTGTCCAGGTCTTGCTGCATGCGGGCTCGGACTGCTTCATTATTTGAGGGGTTGCGAATGGAACTGAACACTGTGCAATCATCAGTGAACATCCCCATTTCTGACCTTATGATGGAGGGAAGGTCATTGATGAAGCAGCTGAAGATGGTTGGGCCTTGGACACTGCCCTGAGGAGCTCCTGCAGCAATGCCCTGGGGCTGAGATGATTGGCCTCCAACAACCACTACCATCTTCCTTTGTGCTCGGTATGACTGCAGCCACTGGAGAGTTTTCCCCCTGATTCCCATTGACTTCAATTTTACTAGGGCTCCTTGGTGCCACACTCGGTCAAATGCTGCCTTGATGTCAAGGGCAGTCACTCTCACCTCACCTCTGGAATTCAGCTCTTTTGTCCATGTTTGGACCAAGGCTGTAATGAGGTCTGGAGCCGAGTGGTCCTGGCGGAACCCAAACTGAGCATCGGTGAGCAGGTTATTGGTGAGTAAGTGCCGCTTGATAGCACTGTCGACGACACCTTCCATCACTTTGCTGATGATTGAGAGTAGACTGATGGGGCGGTAATTGGCCGGATTGGATTTGTCTTGCTTTTTGTGGACAGGACATACCTGGGCAATTTTCCACATTGTCGGGTAGATGCCAGTGTTGTAGCTGTACTGGAACAGCTTGGCTAGAGGCGCAGCTAGTTCTGGAGCACAAGTCTTCAGCACTACAGCCGGGATGTTGTCGGGGCCCATAGCCTTTGCTGTATCCAGTGCACTCAGCCGTTTCTTGATATCACGTGAAGTGAATCAAATTGGCTGAAGACTGGCTTCTGTGATGGTGGGGATATCGGGAGGAGGCCGAGATGGATCATCCACTCGGCACTTCTGACTGAAGATGGTTGCAAACGCTTCAGCCTTGTCTTTTGCACTCACGTGATGGGCTCCGCCATCATTGAGGATGGGGATGTTTGCAGAGCCTCCTCCTCCCGTTAGTTGTTTAATTGTCCACCACCATTCATGACTGGATGTGGCAGGACTGCAGAGCTTTGGTCTGATCCGTTGGTTGAGGAATCGTTTAGGTCTGTCCATAGCATGTTGCATCTGCTGTTTAACATGCATGTAGTCCTGAGTTGTAGCTTCACCAGGTTGGCACCTCATTTTTAGGTACACCTGGTGCAGCTCCTGGCATGCTCTTCTACACTCCTCATTGAACCAGGGCTGATCCCCTGGCTTGTTGGTAATGGTAGAGTGAGGAATATGCCGGGCCACGAGGTTACAGATTGTGCTGGAATACAATTCTGCTGCTGCTGATGGCCCACAGCGCCTCATGGATGCCCAGTTTTGAGCTGCTAGATCTGTTCTGAATCTATCCCATTTAGCACGGTGGTAGTGCCACACAACACGTTGGATGGTGTCCTCAGTGCGAAGACGGGACTTTGTCTCCAGGAGGACTGTGCGGTGGTCACTCCTACCAATACTGTCATGGACAGATGCATTTGCGACAGGTAGATTGGTGAGGACGAGGTCAAGTAGTTTTTCCCCTCGTGTTGGTTCGCTCACCACCTGCCGCAGGCCCAGTCTGGCAGCTACGTCCTTCAGGACTCGGCCAGCTCGGTCAGTAGTGGTGCTACCGAGCCACTCTTGGTGATGGACATTGTACAGAGTACATTCTGTGCCCTTGCTACCCTCACTGCTTCCTCCAAGTGGTGTTCAACATGGAGGAGGACTGATTCATCAGCTGAGGGAGGGCAGTAGGTGGTAATCAGCAGGAGGTTTCCTTGCCCATGTTTAACCTGATGCCATGAGATTTCATGGGGTCCGGAGTCAATGTTGAGGATTCCCAGGGCCACTCCCTCCTGACTGTATATCACTGTACCGCCACCCTGGTGGGTCTGTCCTGCCGGTGGGACAGGACATACCCAGGGATGGTGATGGAAGAGTCTGGGACGTTGGCTGAAAGGTATGATTCTGTGAGTATGGCTATGTCAGGCTGTTGCTTGACTAGTCTGTGGGACAGCTCTCCCAATTTTGGCACAAGTCCCCAGATGTTAGTGAGGAGGACTTTGCAGGGTCGACTGGGCTTGGTGTTTTGCCTTTGTCGTGTCCGGTGCCCAGTGGTCCGATGCCGGGTGGTCCGTCCGGTTTTATTCTTATTGTGACTTTTTTTTAAAGGGAGATTTTACAACTGAGTGTCTTGCTGGGCCATTTCAGAGGGCAATTAAGAATCAACCACATTGCTGTGGGTCTGGAGTCACCTATAGGCCAGACCGGGTAAGGACGGCAGGTTTCCTTCCCTAAAGGACATTAGTGAACCAGATGGGTTTTTACGACAATCCGGTAGTTTCATGGCCATCATTACTGATACTAGTATTTTAAATCCAGGTTTTATTTAATTAATCGAATTTAAATTCTCCAGCTGCCGTGGCGGGATTTGAACTCATGACTCTGGATTACTAGTCCAGTAACATAACCACTATGCTACCGTACCCATACTCTGTACAGTTACAGAGAGTGACCCTCACCCTGAATAAACAGGGACTCTGTACAGTTACACAGTGAGTGACCCTCACCCTGAATAAACAGGGACTATATACAGTTACACAGTGAGTGACCCTCACCCTGAATAAACAGCGACTCTGTACAGTTACACAGTTAGTAACCGTTATCCTGAATAAACTCTAAACTAAAATACTCAATTGGAGGAGGGCCAATTTCATTGGGATGAGAACAGATCTGGCCCGGGTAAATTGGAATCAAAGATTGGCGGGAAAAACTGTAATTGAACAGTGGGCGGCCTTTAAGGAGGAGATGGTTCGAGTACAGTCTAGGTACATTCCCACAGGGAGAAAGGGCAACTAAAGCCAGAGCTCCCTGAATGATGAAAGAGATAGAGAGTAAGATGAAACAGAAAAAAAAGGCATATGACAGATGTCAGGTTGATAACACAAATGAGAACCAGGCTGAATATAGAAAGTTGAGAGGGGAAGTGAAAAAGGAAATAAGAGGGGCAAAGAGAGAGTCTGAGAATAGACTGGCGGCCAACATAAAAGGGAATCCAGAAGTCTTCTATAGACCTGTAAACAGTAAACGGGTAGTAAGAGGAGGGGTGGGGCCGATTAGGGACCAAAAAGGAGATCTACTCATGGAGGCAGAAGGGATGGCTGAGGTACTAAATGAGGACTTTGCATCTGTCTTTACCAAGGAAGAAGATGCTGCCAGAGTCTCAGTAAAGGGAGATATAGTTGAGAAAGTGGATGGGCTAAAAATTGATAAAGAAGAGGAACTAGAAAGGCTAGCTGTACTTAAAGTAGACAAATCATTCGGTCCGGATGGGATGCATCCTAGGTTGCTGAGGGAAGTAAGGGTGGAAATTGCAGAGGTACTGGCCGTAATCTTCCAAACATCCGTAGATACAGGGGGTGGAGCCAGAGGACTGGAGAATTGCAAATGTTACACCCTTGTTCAAAAAAGGGTATAAGGATAAACCCAGCAACTATAGGCCAGTCAGTTTAACCTCGGTGGTGGGGAAACTTTTAGAAACAATAATCCAGGACAGAATTAACAGTCACTTGGACGAGTGTGGATTGATTAGGGAAAGCCAGCACAGATTTGTTAAAGGCAAATCATGTTTAACTAACTTGATAGAGTTTTTTGATGAGGTAACAGAGAGGGTTGATGAGGGCAGTGCGGTTGATGTGATGTATATGGACTTTCAAAAGGTGTTTGATAAAGTGCCACATGGTAGGCTTATCATCAAGATTGAAGCCCATGGAATAAAGGGGCAGTAGCAACATGGATAGAATGGGCTCAGGGACAGGAAACAGAGAGTAGTGGTGAACGGTTGTTTTTTGGACTGGAGGGAGGTGTACAGTGGTGTTCCCCAGGGGTCAGTGCTGGGACCACTGCTTTTTTTGATATATATTAGTGATTTGGACTTGGGTGTACAGGGCACAATTTCAAAATTTGCAGATGATACAAAACTTGGAAGGGCAGTGAACAGTGAGGAGGATAGTGATAGACTTCAAGAGGATAGTAAGGTATTTGACAAGGTCCCACATGGCAGACTGGTCAGAAAGGTAAAAGCCCATGGGATACAGGGAAATGTGGCAAATTGGATCCAAAATTGGCTCAGTAACAAGAAACAAAGGGTAAAAGTCGATGGATGTCTTTGCAAATGGAAATCCGTTTCCAGTGGTGTGCCACAGGGCTCAGTGTTGGGTCCCTTGCTGTTTGTGGTGTATGTTAATGATTTGGACTTGAATGTAGGGGGCATGATTGGCAAATTTGCAGATGACACAAAAATTGGCCGTGTAGTTGATAGTGAAGAGGATAGCTGTAGACTCCAAGAAGATATCAATGGGTTGGTGGAGTGGGCGGAAAAGTGGCAAATGGCGTTCATCCCGGAGAAGTGTGAGGTAATGCACTTAGGGAGGGCAAACAGTAAAAGGGAATGCGCAGTAAACGGGAATATATTGAGAGGGGTAGAGGAAGTGAGAGACCTTGGAGTGCATGTGCACAGGTCCCTGAAGGTGGCAGTACAGGTAGATAAGGTTGTGAAGAAGGCATACAGAATGCTCTCCGTTATTAGCCGAGGTATAAAATACAAAAGCAGGGATGTAATGATGGAACTGTATAAAACGCTGGTAAGGTCACAGTTCTGGTCACCACATTACAGGAAGGACGTAATTGCTGTGGAGAGAGTGCAGAGAAGATTTACAAGAATGTTGCCAGGGCTTGAAGGAGAGATTGGATAGGCTGGGGTTGTTTTCCTTGGAGCAGAGGAGGCTGAGGGGAGACTTGATTGAGGTGTACAAAATTATGAGGGGCCCAGATAGAGTAGACAGGAAGTACCTGTTTCCCCTAGCGGAGAGTTCAAGAACTAGAGGACGTAGATTTAAGCTGATTGGCGGAAGGATTAGAGGGGACATGAGGAAAATCTTTTTTAGCCAGAGGGTGGTGGGTGTATGGAATTCGCTGCCCGAATTGGTGGTAGAGGCAGGGACCCTCAACTCTTTTTAAAAAGTACCTGGACCTACACCTAAAGTGCTGTAAGCTGCAGGGCTACGGACCGGGTGCTGGAAGGTGGGATTAGAATGGGCACCTGGTTGTTCTTCGAGCCGGCGCGGACACGATGGGCCGAATGGCCCCCTTCTGTGCTGTATCTTTTCTATGGTTCTATAGAATATCTACAGGCTGGTGGAATGGGCAGACACGTGGAAAGATGAAATTTAACGTAGAAAAATGCAAAGTGATACATTTCGGTAAGAAGAATGAGGAGAGGCAAAATAAACTAAAGGGCACGATTCTAAAGTGGGTGCAGGAACAGAGAGACCTGGGGGTATATGTACACAAATCGTTGAAGGTGGCAGGGCAGGTTGAGAAAGCGGTTAAAAAAAGCATACAGGATCCTGGGCTTTATAAATAGAGGCACAGAGTATAAAAGTATGGAAGTCATGATGAACCTTTATAAAACACTGGTTCGGCCACAGCTGGAGTATTGTGTCCAGTTCTGGGAACCGCACTTTAGGAAAGATGTGAAGGCCTTAGAGAGGGTGCAGAAGAGATTTACTGGAATGATTCCAGGGATGAGGGACTTTAGTTACGTGGAGAGACTGGAGAAGCTGGGATTGTTCTCCTTGGAACAGAGAAGGTTGAGAGGAGATTTGATCGAGGTATTCAAAATCATGAAGGGTCTAAATGTGGAGATTGCCGGTGATGGACTGGGGTGGACAAATGTAAGGAGCCTTACAACACCAGGTTATAGTCCAACAGTTTTATTTGAAATCACAAGCTTTCAGAGGCTTTCTCCTTCCAGACGAAGGAGATAAGCTCCGAAAGCTTGTGATTTCAAATAAAACTGTTGGACTATAACCTGGTGTTGTAAGATTCCTTACATATGAAGGGTCTAGGCAGAGTGGATAGAGAGAAACTGTTCCCATTGGTGGAAGGGTCAAGAACCAGAGGACATAGATTTAAGGTGATTGGCAAAAGAACCAAAGGTGACATGAGGAAAAACTTTTTTACACAGCGAGTGGTTAGGATCTGGAATGCACTGCCCGAGGGGGTGGTGGAGATTCAATCATGGCCTTCAAAAGGAAAAAATTTGCAGGACAATGGGGAAAGGGCGGGGGAGTGGGACTAGCTGGATTGCTCTTGTAGAGAGCCGGAACGGACTCGATGGGCCGAATGGCCTCCTTCCGTGCTGTAACCTTTCTGTGATTCTATGATAAACAGTGACCCTATTCAGTTATAAAGTGAGTGACCCTTTCCCTGAATTGATCCTAATGCCTGAGACTGGTTCCTTTATATTTTCATTCTATCACTAATGCACTGGGAAATAAGCATCAGGAGTGTGATGGAATACTCTCCACTTGCCTGGATGAGTGCAGCTCCAACAACACTCAAGAAGCTCGACACCATCCAGGACAAAGCAGCCCACTTGATTGGCACCCATCCACCACCCTAAACATTCACTCCCTTCACCACCGGCGCACTGTGGCTGCAGTGTGCACCATCCACAGGATGCACTGCAGCAACTCGCCAAGGCTTCTTCGACAACACCTCCCAAACCGCGACCTCTATCACCTAGAAGGACAAGAGCAGCAGGCACATGGGAACAACACCACCTGCACGTTCCCCTCCAAGTCACACACCATCCGACTTGGAAATATATCGCCGTTCCTTCATCGTCACTGGGTCAAAATCCTGGAACTCCCTTCCTAACAGCACTGTGGGAGAACCTTCACCACACGGGCTGCAGCGGTTCAAGAAGGCGGCTCACCACCACCTTCTCAAGGGCAATTAGGGATGGGCAATAAATGCCGGCCTCGCCAGCGACGCCCACATCCCGTGAATGCATAATAAAAAAAAATTTTGACACGAGGGCGATGGTCAGATAATCTACTGATTTGCTTCAGCAGCAGGTGCTGTTGGTCCTGGGGAGTGACCGCTCCCTGTGGGGACATTCGATACTTTCCCTA